>NC_134364.1:43419893-43589893 GCF_048569485.1 Anomaloglossus baeobatrachus | reverse complement strand
GCGCACTCCCCATCGTGCTCCATCCCCCATGCTGCGCACTCCCCATCGTGCTCCATCCTCCATGCTGCGCACTCCCTATCGTGCTCCATCCCCCATGCTGCGCACCCCCCATCGTGCTCCATCCCCCATGCTGTGCACTTCCCATCCTGCTACATCCCCCATGCTGCGCACTCCCCATCGTGCTATATCCCCCATGCTGCGCACTCCCCATCGTGCTATATCCCCCATGCTGCGCACTCCCTATCGTGCTACATCCCCCATGCTGCGCATCCCCCATCGTGCTCCATCCCCCATGCTGCGCATCCCCCATCGTGCTCCATCCCCCATGCTGCGCATCCCCCATCGTGCTCCATCCCCCATGCTGCGCACTCCCCATCGTGCTCCATCCCCCATGCTGCGCACTCCCCATCGTGCTACATCCCCCATGCTGCGCACCCCCCATCATGCTACATCCCCCATGCTGCGCACCCCATCGTGCTCCATCCCCCATGCTGCGCACTCCCCATCGTGCTCCATCCCCCATGCTATAATAGTTCTCCAATTATACTCAGAGAGGAGTATAATAGGAGGACTGTAATAGGAGGAGTAGTCCTGGGGGGAGAGGAGTATAATGCCGGCTCCCTGCACATATGTACCGGGAGCCGGTGTACGCTGGTAACTATGATATACATCGGGTAACTAAGGGACCTTAGTTACCCGATGTGTATAATGGTTACCAGCGTTCACCGGCTCTGTCACGATCCCAGCATCGCAAGGGTATGTGTGGCGCTGCTGGGATCGTGACGGAGTCTGTGTACACTGGGAACTATGATACACATCGGGTAACTAAGGGACCTTAGTTACCCAATGTGTATAATGGTTACCAGCGTTCACCGGCTCCGTCACGATCCCAGCAGCGCAAGGTTATGCCTGGCGATGCGTGCGGAGGGCCGGGGCGAGCGGCCAATCCGTGCGGGGGGGCGGGGCCAAGCCGAGACGAGCGACCAATCCGTGGGGGGGGGGGGCCAGGCCGAGCCAGCGGCCAATCAGACGGTTGTCACTGTAAGGACACAATTTTGGAGCAAGACAGACAGACAGACAGAATAAGGCAATTATAAATATATGTGTGTATATGTATATGTGTGTAATATGTATATTTATGTGTGTGTATATGTATATGTGTGTATATATAAATATATATATAATTACACACTAGAAGGTGGCCCGATTCTAACGTATCGGGTAGTCTAGAATGTGTATGTAGGTTAGCAGATTGAATAATAAGGTGATGAATGGACTGGATGGGTTAGGGTTAATTTAGTATTCTTATAATTGTTTATCGGTTTTAAAATGACAAACAACAGAAGGAACAGTTTTAATAGATGAGTCTAATGTTTAATGATGTCCATGGTTTGTAATGAAAGAAGGCCCTGACCAGTGTAAAGTTAAGTAAAAATATGCTGATGCTGTGATGTGGCCCAATGCTGGTATGTGCCCCCATCATGGTGCAGCCACCATCCTCACATGTGCCCCCATCCTGCAGGGTAAGGGCGCTTTCACACTTGCGTTCAGCGTAATCCGCTGCTATGGAGAATAGCGCAGTCCGTTAACGCACTGCGCTATTCTCCATAGACTTGTATTGACGACGCACCGTAACGCAAGTGTCTGCATTTCATCCGCTGGACGACAGTGCGTCGTTATTTTGACGCAGCAGCGTGCAGAGGGAATGCTACATGTAGCATTTTTTGGGTCGTTAAAATAACGCAAATTGACAGATTCCGTTGGAATCCGCCAAGGTGTTTAATAATTGTCTATGGGGGCGGATTCCGCCGCTATGCGGCGGATTCTGCCGACAAATTCCGTCATGCTCAGCATGTCCAGCAGAACGATCTAAATCGTTTAAAATCACTCCTGGTCTCTCTTCCCCCTCTTCCCCCCCTCATACTCACCGATCACCGGCGCGGCGCTGCACGGCTGTCACAAAGCTCCAGCGGCTTTTCCTCTTTTGAAAATGCCGGCCGCTCATTATTCAATCTCGTATTCCCTGCTTCCCCCGCCCACCGGTGCTTATGATTGGTTAGCTGTCAGACCCGCCCCCACGCTGAGTGACAGCTGTCTCACTGCAACCATTCACAGCCACCGGTGAGCGGGTCTATATCGTGCAGTAAAATAATAATTAAAAAAAACGGCGTGTGGTCCCCCCCAATTTTGATACCAGCCAAGATAAAGCTACACGGCTGAAGGCAACTATTCTCAGGAAGGGGAGCCCCCCAGCCTAACATTTTCAGCCAGCAGCCGCCCGGAATTGCCGCATCCATTAGATGCGACTGTCCCGGGACTCTACCCGGCTCATCCCGAATTGCCCTGGTGCGGTGGCAATCGAGGTAATAAGGAGTTAATGGCAGCAGCCCATAGCTGCCACTAAGTCCTAGGTTAATCATGGCAGGTGTCTCCTCGATAACCTGTAAGTTAAAGACAATAAACACATACACCCGAAAAAATCCTTTATTGGAATAAAAGACAAAAAAAACAACCCTCTTTCACCACTGTATTAAACCCCCAAATACCCCTCCCGGTCCAACGTAATCCACAGAGGTCCCATGACGCTTTCAGCTCTGCTACATGAAGCTGACAGGAGCGGCAGTAGAACACGACCGCTCTCTATCAGCTCCACGCAGCAACTGAAGTGAGCCGCGCGATCAGCTGTGCCCTCATTCAGGTGACCCGCGGACATAGCTCTCAGGTGGACTGTAGCTGTGGCCGCGGGTCACCTGAGTGACGGCACAGCTGATCGCACGGCTCACTGCAGTCACTCGGGATTTGTGGTTATCTCTCTCTCTCTCTTTCTTTCTCTTTTTCTCTTTCTCTTTTTCTCTTTCTCTTTTTTTCTCTTTCTTTCTCTTTCTTTCTCTTTCTCTTTCTCTTTTTCTCTTTCTCTCTCTTTTCTCTTTCTCTTTTTCTCTTTTTCTTTTTCTCTTTCTCTTTCTCTTTTTCTTTCTCTTTTTCTCTTTCTCTTTTTCTCTTTCTCTTTTTCTCTTTCTCTTTTTCTCTTTCTCTTTTTCTCTTTCTCTTTTTCTCTTTTTCTCTTTCTCTTTTTCTCTTTCTCTTTCTCTCTCTTTCTCTCTCTTTCTCTCTTTCCCTTTCTTTCTCTTTCTCTTTCTCTCTTTCTCTCTCTTTCTCTCTCTTTCTCTCTCTTTCTCTCTCTTTCTCTCTCTTTTTCTTTCTCTCTTTCTTTCTTTCTCTCTTTCTCTTTCTCTCTCTTTCTCTTTCTCTCTCTTTCTCACTTTCTCTTTCTCTCTCTTTCCTCCCGACCGCACATCTCCTTTTCCCGGCAAAACATTAAAAAAAAAACAAAAAAAAAAACGCAAAACGTGGCGTGTGTGTGTCTCTCGTCCTGTCGACCCCTAGTTCGGGCTGTTCAGTTAGGCTCCCTGCACACGTAGCCAGGGTAAATGTCGGGTAACTATGCAAAGCGCTTTGCTTAGTAACCCGATGTGTACCCTGGTTACGTGTGCAGGGAGCCTTAGCTCAGCCGTTTGTCGCAGGCTCTGTAGCACATGCGCTGTGGCGACGGTTGTCGCTGTAATGACGTCATTTTGGAGCAAGACAGACAGACAGAATAAAGCAACTACAGTTCAAAAGTTTGGGGTCACCCAGACAGTTTTGTTTTTTCCATGAAAAAATCATCCTTTTATTTATCATGAGTTGCTTGAGGAATAGTCCAGACACTGACGAGGTTGTAAATAATGAATTTTACTTGAAATAATAATTTTCTCCTTTAGACTTTGCTTTCGGCTCCTTTGCAGCAATTCCAGCTTTGCAGACCTTTGGCATTCTAGCAGTTAATTTGCGGAGGTAATCTGGATATATTTCACTCCATGCTTCCTTCCCCTCCCACAAGTTGGATTGGCTTGATGGGCACTTTTTGGTACCATACGGTCCAATACGCACCACAGCAGCTCAATAGGGTTGAGATCTGGTGACTGGGCTGGCCACTCCATGACAGATAGAATACCAGCTGCCGGCTTCTTCCCTAAATAGTTCATGCATAATTTGGAGCTGTGTTTTGGGTCATTGTCCTGTTGTAGGATCAAATTTGCTCCAATCAAGAGCTGTCCACAGAGTATGGCATGGCGTTGCAAAATGGAGTATAGCCTTCCTTATTCAAAATCCCTTTTACCTTGTACAAATCTCATACTTTTACTAGTACCAAAGCAACCCCAGACCGTAACATTACCTCCACCATGCTTGACAGATGGCGTCAGGCTCTCTTCCAGCATCTTTTCAGTAGTTCTGCGTCTCAGAAATGTTTTGCTGTGTGATCCAAACACCTCAAACTTTAATTCGTCTGTCATTAATATTTTTTTTCTAATCTTCATCTGTCCAATGTCTGTTCTTTTGCCCATATTAATCTTTTCCTTATATTAGCCAGTCTCAGATATGGCTTTTTCTTTGCCACTCTGCGCTGAAGGCCGGCATCCCGGAGTCGCCTCTTCACTGTATACGTTAACACTAGCGTTTTGCTGGTAATATTTATTGAAGCTGCCAGTTGAGGACCTGTGAGGCATCGATTTCTCAAACTAGAGACTGTAATATACTTGTCTTGTTGCTCAGTTGTGCAGCGCGGCCTCCACTTCTCTTTCTACTCTGGTTAGAGCCTGTTTGTGCTCTCCTCTGAAGGGAGTAGTACACACCGTTGTAAAAAATCTTCAGTGTCTTGGCAATTTCTCTCATGGAATATCCTTAATTTCTAAGAAAACAAATACTGTTGAGTTTCACATGAAAGTTCTCTTTTTCTGGCCATTTTGAGCGTTAAATGGAACCAACAAATAATAATAATGCTCCAGATTCTCAACTAGCTCAAAGGAAGGTCAGTTTTAGGCTCTGTGCACACTAGAAACAGGATTTTTCTTAAGAAATTTCTTGAGTGAAGGATTAGCGCACCTGCGTTAAAAAAAGGCACCAAAAAACGCATGCGTTTTTACCGCGTTTTTGGTGCATTTTTTTGCAGGTTGAACTGAGTTTTTTAATGCTTTAACTGCAATAAATAATATAGATAATAGATATTCGATAGATGGATAGATATAGATTGCTAAATAGATAAATAAGATAGATAAATAGATAATGGATAGATAAATAGATAATGGATAGATAGAAAGATGGATAGATAGATAATGGATAGATAAATAGATAATGGATAGATGAATAGCTAGATAATGGATAGATAGATAGATAGAGAATCAATAGATAGAGTCCCTGTGAGGACACACTGCAGTTCTCGCGAGCGGTAGTGTGTTCACATTACCGACCGTGAGAAATGACCTGTAATTACCTCTGCTGACTCGTTACGAGGCTGCATTCAGTACAGTATGTCAGACGCGGCTGCCGCAGTCTGCAAGCATCGTGGGTCCTGCGTGGATTACGCCGGAGTTGTGTGTTTTGGGGGTTTAATAAAATGTAAGCTATCTCATAGACGCCGCCATGATTAAGCTTGGACTTAGTGGCAGCGCATAGCTGCCATTAACTCATTATATTACCTTGATTGTCACCGCATCACGGCAATCGGGAAGAGCCGGGGACACTCCGGGACTGTCACATAATAGATGCGGGCTGTGGGCTGATATTCTCGACTGCGGGAGTGGGGTGGCATTAACCCTGGCCCTCGCCCTCCCCAGCCTGAGAATACCGGGCCGCCGCTGTGTGTTTACCTCGGCTGGATGGTAAAAATACGGCGGAGCACACTTTTTTTTTTTTTTGTTTTTTTATTTTTAAAATGTACGCTTGATTTCTATGTGTACTCTATATGTCTGTGTCTGTGTGTGAGTGTGTGTTTATAGCCTTATAGCTTCTCTAATCAGCAAAACTGTTTAGCTGCGCTAACATGCTTGTACGAGGGATTTCTAAACATCCATTAGCCTTCTAACACAATTATCAAACACAATGTACCATTAGAACACTGGAGTAGTGGTTGTTGGAAATGGGCCTCTATACACCTATGTAGATATTGCATTCAAAACCAAAAGTTTGCAGCTAGAATAGTCATTTACCACATTAACAATGTATAGAGTGGATTTCAGTTTAATGTAATGTTAGCTTCATTGAAAAAAAAAATGTGCTTCTCTTTCAAAAATAAGGAAATATCTACGTGACCCTAAACTTTTGAACTGTAGTGTGTGTGTGTATATGTATAAAAAAATACAAAAAACCAAATAAAAATAAATAAAAATATTTTATATTTTTTATATATATATATATATATATATATATATATATATATATATATATATATATATATATATATATAAAATCATATAAAATATCATTATATTAATACTTAAAGATAAGAGCAGAAATATTAGAATGATGCAAGTAGACAAAAGAAAGTTCAGAGAAATGTACCAGAAAATGGGAATATTAGTAAATAGTATTGTCTTTCTCTGCAAATATATACTATGTTAAGTGTGTGTCTACAAGATATAGTGAGAGGGTGTTTAAAGAGAAATAGCAATAAATATGAGTATATGTGTCACAAACCACCGGGGGGGTCACTCAGAAATCCCCCGCGCTGGCTACCAGTACGTCACAATCGGGGGGTAACAAGTGGGGGTCACCCCTCCTTTATACCTCCCGACCGACAGACAGAGCACGTGACGCGCTCTCTAGCGCCCCTCTTATAGTCAGGCCAATTATGGAATTGCCCGACAATAAGCAAGGAGGCCGCTATACTACTTATGCCGATTATTGAAGGGTCCCCGGTGAGAGTAAGGTATATATTCCCCCGACCTCCGCGGGCGGAATATATAAAATCTCCCCGAATCTCACTGGCCTCCCCACAATAATCCTTGGCACCATTCGCTGCCACCAACCGATTTACGGTAACTATTAGCCGAACACACAGACGTGGGATTCAAGATCGAGATAACAGAACAGCCCAAGATTAATTATATAATTTAATCAGCCTAAAGCACACTAGAAACTACAATATATACAATAGGGAATCTACAGAATATACATATGTCAGAGTACAGTTACAATCAAAGCATGGGTTACAAACAGGCATACACAGTTCCAGCAGTTACCTTGTTGCGTCTGGCCACAGGGGGGCGCTGTAGACCAGGTTTCCAGGAACTCCCTCACAGGTCTTTCCCAACCAGGCCCCCGAGCAGAAGAACACTGGAAAATGGCCGAAGTAGGGTTATCAACCTGGACAATCCAGGTCCCCTCCTACCTTAGTGACCTCACAGGGAAGCACTGCCACTCCCCCTGCATGGATCAGAATTATCCAGCAAAGGGGATATTGGCCATAACTTTGCCTGGGAGCGTCGTAGGCAGACGCCAATGCTCTCATTGTGACAGTTATGAATTTAGCTACAGAACGAGGGGACTCATGACCTGTCTGCCAGTTCCCCATTGGCTGATATCACGCCTGGGGCATTTCCCAATGTCCTGCTCCCATAAAAAGGGGGTGCCGGCATCGTCCACATGCGGAGACACCATTTTTATGGATGCCATATTTATCGGAAATATGGCTTGCGAGATATGAACCATTTTTTACTGGAGTCGTTCTGTCTGGCTATTTCCATAGCCTTGCTAACTAGCTAGCAGCTCCTACTACAGGGTGACGGCAGGGAGTCATCCTGTGTCCATTGTCCTAAAGCCACCTAATTTCCATATCACAGGACATGGCCATGGGATTTGTTGCTAAACCAGTTGTGTGAAGGAAAGGGGGGGTGACACCAGGAGAGGGCTTCCTGACATACTTGAATATCATGATTTATCGTCATATCTCCGGATTTACCTCACACCTCCCCCCTTTTGAGGGCGCTAGGGGGCAGCACACTCCGGTGTTCCCCCGTGCGCCCGTCCGCGACCTCTCCTTGTCGGGACAGCCCGTCTGCGTTACCGTGGTCACGGCCCCTTTTGTGGCGAATGGTGAAGTTGTATTGCTGGAGCGCAAGGCTCCATCGCAACAATCGCCCATTCGTCCCAGAGACGGTGTGCAACCAGCTGAGGGGATTGTGGTCCGTCTCCACGATGAAGTGGCGCCCGTATAGATAGGGTTGCAGACGCTGCAGGGCCCACACTATGGCCAGGCACTCCTTCTCCATCGTGGAATAGGCAACTTCCCTTGGTAACAGCTTCCTGCTCAGGTACAAGACTGGGTGCTCTTGGCTCGCAGAGTCCACCTGGCTGAGCACCGCACCGAGGCCGAAGTCACTGGCGTCGGTCTGTACTACAAACGGCCGCGTGAAGTCGGCTGCCTGTAGCACGGGCGGGCTGGACAGGGCGTCCTTTAGGGCCTGGAAGGCTGTCTCGCAGTCCATTGTCCAATCGACTGCAGAGGGCAGCTTCTTCTTGGTGAGGTCCGTCAAGGGCTTTGCCAGGCTACTATAGCATGGAACAAACCTCCTATAGTACCCAGCGGTCCCCAAGAAGGACATCACCTGCTTCTTGGTCCTGGGGGTGGGCCAGGATGCGATGGCTTCCACTTTCTCAGGCTCGGGCTTCAGTGTTCTCCCACCTACCCGGTGACCGAGGTACTGGACCTCGCTCATGGCCAGCTGACACTTTCCCGGCTTGATGGTCAAACCTGCCCGGTGGATCCGCCTGAGCACCTGTGCTAGATGCTCTAGGTGGTCCTCCCAGGTGGGACTGAAGACGGCAATGTCATCCAGGTACGCGGCCGCGTACCCTTCAAGTCCCTTGAGCAGGGTGTTGACCATCCGCTGGAAAGTGGCAGGGGCATTCCTCATCCCGAATGGCATCACCGTGGACTCGTACAGTCCAAATGGGGTAATAAAGGCAGAGCGTTCCCTGGCCTTGCGAGTCAGGGGGATCTGCCAATATCCCCGGCTCAGATCCATGATGGTCAGGTACTGAGCCCCGGCCAACTGATCGAGCAGGTCATCGATGCGTGGCATTGGGTACGCATCGGCGACCGTGACCGCATTGAGCCCCCTGTAGTCCACGCAGAACCGAGTGGTTCGGTCCTTCTTAGGGACGAGGACTACAGGCGAGGCCCAAGCGCTGTTGGATGCCTGGATCACCCCCAGCTTCAGCATCTCGTCAATCTCCTGGCGCATGTGTTGCTGCACCTCCAGGGAGACCCGATATGCTGAACGCCGGATCGGGGGATGATCCCCAGTGTCCACGTGATGGACAGCCAAGTCAGTCCTTCCGGGCTGGTTGGTAAACAACCCCCGGAAGGGGAGGAGGGTGGCCCACAGCTGGGACCGTTGGTCTTCCAAGAGCTGGTGGCCAACCTCCACATCCTCAATGGATCCGCCTGCCCTAACCTGGGCTAGCATATCCAAGAGGGTTTCCGCTTCTCCCTCCTCGGGCAGGTTGCACACGGGGAGCGCACATGCCTCCCGCTCCTGATGTGCCTTCATCATGTTCACATGGAAGGGCTTCCGCCTTCCACGGGCAGGGTCCAGGGTGACCAGGTACGTCACAGGGTTGAGCTGCTGGTACACGAGGTATGGGCCTTCCCAGGCTGCCTGAAGCTTGTCCTGTGGTACGGGGACCAGTACCCACACCTCTTGACCCACTTGGTAGGTCCTCTCACAAGCGTTCTGGTCGTACCAACGCTTCTGATCGGCCTGGGCTTGAGCCATATTGTCGTGTACCAGTTGCGTCAAGGCCTGCATTTTGTCCCGGAAGCGCATGACATACTCGATAACCGACACTCCAGGGGTGGCCAAATCCCCTTCCCAAGCCTCTTTCACCAGAGCCAGGGGGCCCCGCACACGTCGCCCGTACAGGAGCTCAAACGGTGAGAATCCTGTTGAGGCCTGTGGAACCTCCCGGTAAGCAAATAACAGGTGTGGGAGATACCGCTCCCAGTCACGCCCATGGGAGTCGACCAACATCTTAAGCATCTGCTTTAAGGTGCCATTGAACCGCTCGCACAGGCCATTAGTCTGTGGATGGTATGGGCTGGCCACCAGATGTCGCACCTGGACTTGCTTACAGAGGGCCTCCATCAGCTGGGACATGAATTGGGTCCCCCGGTCAGTGAGCATTTCCTGGGGAAAACCCACTCGGGAGAAAATCTCCAGCAATGCGGTGGCCACCTTGTCAGCCCGAATGGACGACAAGGCCACTGCTTCTGGGTACCGGGTGGCATAGTCCACTACCGTCAGTATGAAGCGTTTCCCGGAGCTGCTGGGGATGGCCAGCGGGCCGACCAGATCCACAGCCACCCTCCTGAAAGGCTCATCGATGATTGGCAGAGATACCAGTGGGGCTTTGGGGCGTGGCCCCGCCTTCCCCACTCTCTGACAGGTTTCACACGAACGGCAGTAGGCAGCCACATCGGCCCCCATTTTTGGCCAGTAGAAATGCTGGTTTAACCTGGCCTTGGTCTTAGCGATCCCTAGGTGTCCGGCCATCGGAATCTCATGTGCGATCCGCAACAACTCCGTCCGGAACGGATAGGGTACCACCAACTGTCGGTCCCTGGGCCACGCCTCCGGTGAACCCTGCTGGACCGTGGCCCGGTACAGCCGTCCTTGGTCCCAGACCACTCGCTCCGGGTCCGAGTCCGAGGGAGGCTGTGCCGCCTGCTCCTTAAGAGCTTTCAGGCTGTCGTCAGCTTCTAACGCTGCCTGAAACCCCTGACTAGAGGTGGCCAGAATCGACGAGACTGTCACATCTTCAGTCAGTACCCCGGGACCTGTGTCCTGGCCTCCACCTGACTCGGCTGCCACTTGGTCAGAAGGGGAAGAGCTATCGGACCTCCGGGAGGCCCCTTGGCTTCCAGCACTCCCACTGCGGGTGACGGCGGCCACAGCCGCTGCGACCGTGGGTCGTGCCTGCTCCTCCTCCGTTCCTGACCAAGTCGCCGGTTCAGGCAGACCTACCTGGCTTCCTGACACCCCGGTTGTGGGGGAACCATGCACCGAGATCTTACCTGGGAGCACTTCCGCTCCTGGACCGGCCCCAATCTCACCTGCCTGTTCCCCTCCTGCAGCAACAGAACCCCGCTGTGAAATCTCTGGGGACCCCACATTTGCTGTGGTAGCCCCCACCCCACACACTGGTCCTCCCCCTGCAGCACCCTGCTCTCTGCTTATCCCTGCAGAGGGCAGCAGATCCCAGCTCACAGGCTGATTACTTGTAGAGGCATTGTCACACCTTTCTCTGACCCCCTCCCCTGTCACAGCTGCAGCTGTGTGTGTGTCTATGGTGTCTATGCAAGCAGAAATATCAGAGTTCACTCCCTCCTCCCTTACATCATTCATAGATAACACATTAACATTGTCCGGAGGCATGTCAGTACGGGCTGAAGGTTCAGCCCTTGGTTGGGGCCCAAACTGGGAGGTTATCTGCCCCAAATCTGTCCCAAGTAGCACGTTTGCAGGGATCCGATCAGTTACCCCCACCTCCCTCACCCCCCGCCCTGCGCCCCAGTCCACATAAATGTCAGCAACAGGCAGCGCCGGGTCAGTGCCTCCAATCCCGGAGACAGCGAGGGTTTTTCCAGGGATCAAGTCTTGGGGGGACACCATCTCAGGCCGCACCAGAGTCACCTCCGAGGCGCTGTCTCGCAGTCCTATGGTCACAGACTGGCCGACGGTGACAGGTTGGAAGCTGTCCAGGGACCTACCACCACCCCCACCCACACAATACACCTTGGGCGGCCCTTGGGACGGGGACGGAGCCGGGGCCTTGGGACGCTGAGGGCACATGGCCTTGAAGTGTCCAGGTAGGTTGCACTGGTGGCACCGTCTTGGTTCCGCCACGGGCCTGGAGAGGGGAGTTGAGGGGGACACCCCCTGCAGTCTAGGGGCAGGTGGGGCAGTCGCAGAATTCATCTTACCCCCTCTCCAGGTGCTGCTGGTGGCCGCTCTCCTGGCCTCAGGGGCCCGGTTGTTGGTGTAGTCATCGGCAAGGGCAGCTGTAGCCGTGGACCCCTTTGGCTTCTGGTCTCGGATGAACTGGCGGAGATCCTCAGGGCAGTTCCACAAGAGTTGCTCCGTGATGAACAAGTCCAGGATCTCCGGTCCGGTGGAAAGCTGCAGGCCTTGGGTCCAGTGGTCGGCAGCTCGGGCAAGTGCCCGCCTGTGGTCAGCCCAGGAGTCCTTTGGTCCCTTCTGTAGGCTCCGGAACTTCTTGCGGTAGGACTCCGGGGTGAGGTTGTACTGTTGGATCAGGGCCCGCTTGATGGTGTCGTAGCCCTGATCTGCCTCAGCAGGCAAGTCCCCAAGGACATCCAGGGCCTTACCCCTTAAACGGGGGGTCAGGTATTTGGCCCACTGGTCCTTGTCCAGATGGTGCTGCAAGCAAGTCCGTTCAAAAGCAGTCAAGAAAGAGTCCAAGTCTCCATCCTTCTCCAGCACTGGGAAGTCCTCAACACGGACCTTTGGAAGTTTGGTGTCTTGAAGGTCACGTGTGGCTGATGAGGGCCGGAGCTGAGCTAGCTGCAGCTGGTGGTCACGGTCTGCCTGTCGCTCTCGCTCTCGCTCTTCACGCGCTGCCTGCCGCTCTCGCTCCGCAGCCTCACGCTCTGCGTGCCGCTCCGCAGCCTCAGCGTCACGCGCTGCCTGCCGCTCTGCCCTGCGCTCTGCCAGGAGTTCCTTGTAGCCCTTCTGGTCTCCAGCCTGGAGAAGGGCCATAGCCATTTGAAGAAGGCTATCCGAGCCTCCCAGGCTCGGTGGAATGGCACGTGGTGATCTGCGGCACGCTGCAGAGCTAGGCGATTCACTGTCCCTTTCAGAGCGGAGGGCTGGCATCTGGCTCGTTGAGGAACCTTGGGTGAGCTCCTCCTCATCTTGTCCAGCAGTGCCAGGTTGCGCAATGTCCTCGGCAGAACGGTTTTCTGGCGTCGAGCTCCTGGAGGACTCGTGGGCAACCTCCTCATTGCTGTCCACAGCACCGTCCTCCCTCTCTTCGGCTCCTGCCTTAGCATTGGCCAGTTGCATAGCTCTGCTCCTGGTGCCATCAGCCATTCTTGCAGACTTTTGGTCACTGACACAGAACTGACACCTGATGCCTCCACACACCTTACAGTATCTGCACTCTGACACTCTAGTGTTGAGCTAGTCTGAAGACCCCAGCAGCCACAGCTGCTGCAGGCAGTCTTTAGTGTCTGGGAGTATGGGCCTCACACTCACACACACTATTATCTCGATCCCACCGCTATGCCACCAATATGTCACAAACCACCGGGGGGGTCACTCAGAAATCCCCCGCGCTGGCTACCAGTACGTCACAATCGGGGGGTAACAAGTGGGGGTCACCCCTCCTTTATACCTCCCGACCGACAGACAGAGCACGTGACGCGCTCTCTAGCGCCCCTCTTATAGTCAGGCCAATTATGGAATTGCCCGACAATAAGCAAGGAGGCCGCTATACTACTTATGCCGATTATTGAAGGGTCCCCGGTGAGAGTAAGGTATATATTCCCCCGACCTCCGCGGGCGGAATATATAAAATCTCCCCGAATCTCACTGGCCTCCCCACAATAATCCTTGGCACCATTCGCTGCCACCAACCGATTTACGGTAACTATTAGCCGAACACACAGACGTGGGATTCAAGATCGAGATAACAGAACAGCCCAAGATTAATTATATAATTTAATCAGCCTAAAGCACACTAGAAACTACAATATATACAATAGGGAATCTACAGAATATACATATGACAGAGTACAGTTACAATCAAAGCATGGGTTACAAACAGGCATACACAGTTCCAGCAGTTACCTTGTTGCGTCTGGCCACAGGGGGGCGCTGTAGACCAGGTTTCCAGGAACTCCCTCACAGGTCTTTCCCAACCAGGCCCCCGAGCAGAAGAACACTGGAAAATGGCCGAAGTAGGGTTATCAACCTGGGCAATCCAGGTCCCCTCCTACCTTAGTGACCTCACAGGGAAGCACTGCCACTCCCCCTGCATGGATCAGAATTATCCAGCAAAGGGGATATTGGCCATAACTTTGCCTGGGAGCGTCGTAGGCAGACGCCAATGCTCTCATTGTGACAGTTATGAATTTAGCTACAGAACGAGGGGACTCATGACCTGTCTGCCAGTTCCCCATTGGCTGATATCACGCCTGGGGCATTTCCCAATGTCCTGCTCCCATAAAAAGGGGGTGCCGGCATCGTCCACATGCGGAGACACCATTTTTATGGTTGCCATATTTATCGGAAATATGGCTTGCGAGATATGAACCATTTTTTACTGGAGTCGTTCTGTCTGGCTATTTCCATAGCCTTGCTAACTAGCTAGCAGCTCCTACTACAGGGTGACGGCAGGGAGTCATCCTGTGTCCATTGTCCTAAAGCCACCTAATTTCCATATCACAGGACATGGCCATGGGATTTGTTGCTAAACCAGTTGTGTGAAGGAAAGGGGGGGTGACACCAGGAGAGGGCTTCCTGACATACTTGAATATCATGATTTATCGTCATATCTCCGGATTTACCTCACAATATGTTACATAGATAAATATATATAATCAGTATAACGTATATACACTGCATATGTCATATGTATGTAACATAACAAAGCCGAGAATAATGTGAGGACCCTCAGACCCTGCCGTTCCTGGTTCTTCAGTGAGATCTATGAGATCTATGGACCTGCTATGCAGTCAGTCCTGTAGTCCCCGCTCCACACCTCTTTTCTTCCATGGGGCGACTCCACCAAACTACCAACAAATGCAATAGGAGTATCCAAGGCACTACAGATTTTCCTCATTTGATTTTATTTCTTTGGTCACATCACAAGAACAAGAGCAATGTTTCTGCTTTAAAACTGTCTTGAAAGTCTCTTAAACACATGCAAAAGAAAATGTTTGTCACAGCTACTGGTAAAACGTCTGTCAAACAGCAACTATATAGAGCTTTAAGCTGCCCACATACATCACATAACTATTATTTCTCCCGACTCCCTCCATATACATGCATGCTCAGCTTGGTTGAGCGTGCATCTTATTTCAGTGGGGAGGTCATATATACTACTGGCAGACACCTGTGGGGCTGCTCGCCTCCAGGCAGAACAGAGTATTGGGCCTGGTAAATCCAACACTCCCGATCCTTCTTTCCTGGACATTGGCATCCCCCCACCATACGGGTTGTTAGTGTGTAATTGCCGGTACGCCCATAGTCACAATACCAGGGCAATGTCAACTCTGTGTATGGGACAGATGGTGATAGCTGAGAGCAACAGCAGACCCAGCGATGGCTCCTTCCCCCGCTACTTTACTGTTTCCCGTCCTACAAACGTTCCGTTTTTTTCTTTGCATATTCCCTGTTGGATATTGCTGTGTAGTTTTCTTTAGGCAATTAATTACTCTATAAGCTAATACTTCCAGGAACTCATTAATTGCTATCATTAGGATTTAGGATCAGAGATGTTTGCCTAATACTGTATGACTGTAAGAAATTAATTCCCTTCTTAATTACTACAGATGTTCCAACATTTTAATATTTGTGGTACATTACCAAGGGGGGTACTACTATGTTATAAAGTGATAGCATTTTACTAGCATACACCATCCTGTTTTATTGTAGCGATATCCATATATTTATTGCCTTAAAAGAGTGTCCTATTAGGACAAAGCAGAGAATATATTTATAGGGGTTACGGCTGTTATAGGTTGTCGGTCAGCAGAAATGACTGTTCAAGCCAAACACAGGCGATTGGTGCACCCTTGGCAAGGCCGAGCAGCGTTGTGCACTTTCCCTCCTACTTATTTTTTTTTTAATCTTTCTCTGAACTACTCTGCCTCCTATAAATGAGAGCTGTAAAGAAAGAGAAGGCAAAGATAGATGGAAAACAAGTAGGTGGGATGGGCAACTGAAGTCTGGCCACACCAAGGGTGCACTCAGGAACTGCACTTGGTTTGTGCAGACAGATTCCCTTCAGTGGCCGAATTGAGGATCAGATTTCTGCATAAGAGTAAACTTTTTTTTTTTAACAATTCCTTAGGTTAGGGCAAGCTTCCTGTAAATTCTGCCAAGATGCAATCCTCCATTTAAGGCTGAATTCAGACGTCTGCGTATCACGGTCTGCCCGGACCGTCTGTGGATCTCCTGATCTGATGGTCAGATATCAAGCATTCACATTCGAGTCATGAGACCTGCAGCCATTTTTGTATTGCAGACATCTGTCAGCAGGTTTTTGCTACCTCGTCTGAGAGCAGCTTCATGTAGGCAAAGCGATCCTAAATCTAATGATGTATCACTTAGATTACTAGGTGCAGCTAGTTAATCTGAGGTTGTAGATGTAGCAGAGCGGAGAGCTGTCCCCGTCCACACCACTGAGGTGTCAATCAGAGGAAGTGGGATGCTGGACAACATGGCACAAGCCACCTAATCACAGCAATGATAATCACCAAGTGATTAAGCCTTTTGTTTAAAGGGAACCTATCAGCACTTTTTTGGCTTATAAGCTGTGGCCACCACCACTGGGCTCTTATATACAGCATTCTAACATGCTGTATATAAGAGCCCAGGCCGCTGTGAGAACATAAAAAACACTTTATAATACTTACCTAATGGTCGCGCGGTTGGCCATATGGGTGTCTCCGGTGCCAGGTGACAGGTTCCCTTTTAAACAGCACACAGCCTGATAAGAGGAGCACAGTTGATTTTTGGTTTTCAACCTCTACAGCACACTGTCCTCAGCTTACATAGCTGCTGACAGATTCCCTTTAAGTGGAGAAAACAGGAAATAAAGTTGAGAGAATTCGAAATGTCATCTGCTGAGGCCGTGGTCAAAATCTTGAAATAAAATTCGCCATCTGGTCCTGAGCTAAAACTTTACTTTTGTGTCGGTAGTTTGTTTGCATCTATGATTCTACTCGTACAAAAATGTATTTATTTTTATTCTTTTTATTGTTTTGGTGTGTAGGGTCAGCATGTTTCTTCTGTGCCGGTTTCAAAACTGGAGGAAACTTTGTATCGATATCAGCCTGTTTACATAGAGATGTATGGCCCACCGGTTCCCGAAATAGAAGTGCTGAGTCGAATGGGGTAAGTGTATTTTTCTGTTTGTACATGTGCCGACGGCTTGAAATCATTCACGGACATAAGCCGTCTTTAGGAAAGCAAGTGTCAAATATATACATGGTTAATTGGAGAACATCTGGTTCAGTAAACAATGTGCCGACCGTGGACGTGTAGAATTTTGCTGTGACGTAAGTGAAGCTTTTAGAGCGTTGTAAGTCAGCCTTACACTTTGTAAAATAAGCCCTAAACATTTTAACACATTCTGCGGTTTCTACTAGAAAACATTTCCGAGGGCTCCGAAAATTAAACCTGTCTTGTAAGTAAAGCCCAACGTGTTCTGGTGGATGAAGTCTTTTAATAAAACTCTTGTGTCTCTCGTCCATCACCACGCCTTGTGTTCCATGATGACAAATTGTCCATAGTGACGACATCTTGGATAAGATTTGCAGCCATTGTGCGGTGGTGGCGATATTGGTCCGGACACTACAGCTGCTGCATGAGATTGCTCTCTGCAGTCACTTAAGGTGCAAATCAAAAAAGGTCCGTGGAGCCTCTGTTAGGAGTCTCGACATGGAAAATAGCCAGATATCCCTCCTGGAAGGACCTAGCCAAGGAGTGGCTCTTTTTAGGAGACCACGATAACCACCATAATAAGAGGCCCTTTTAGTCAATATCCAGCTCTTGACGAGTTTAAAGATATGACAAGGGAAATACCATGGCCAGGTATCAATCCACAGACAGCTGTTTCGGGGTATTGCCCCCCATCAGTGTGGAGTAGGATTCTGGCTAGGTGGGAGCAATGCCTAGTAGACCAGCAAGACAAAACAATCACTGATCTCGGGGAGACCAGCCAGAGAAAACACTGCTGGCAGCCAGCGAAGGCGCTCAACACAGTGAAATCCTAGGTGCATTGCCCCCTGGGAAGTATGCAAATCAAAAAAGGTTCGTGGAGCCTCTGTTAGGAGTCTCAACACGGAAAATAGTCAGATATCCCTCCGGGAAGGACCTAGCCAAGGAGTGGTTCTTTTTAGGAAACCACCATAACCACCATATTAAGTGGCCCTTTTAGTCAATATCCAGCTCTTGACGAGTTTAAAGATATGATAAGGGAATGGTGGTCTCCTAAAAAGAATCACTCATTGGCTGGTCTCCCCGAGATCAGTGATTGTTCAATCACTTAAGGTGTCAAACTTTAGGAGCAGGAAAGGAGGGGTGTAAGAAACGAGGCGGCTGACCAGAGAAGTGGTCAGGTTGCTCCCCCCTCCAGAACTTTTTAAACCCCTTTAATATTTTCTTCCGCCAAGTTACTTGTCTTCTAACATTTCATAGATGACACCCTAACGAACATGGATGATACAATGAGATTCCCAGATATCAGACTCCCCTTGATCATACCCTATAGAAATGCCATTGCTTTTTACAATGGGAATAACCCTGT
This sequence comes from Anomaloglossus baeobatrachus, assembly GCF_048569485.1. Classification (NCBI taxonomy): domain Eukaryota; kingdom Metazoa; phylum Chordata; class Amphibia; order Anura; family Aromobatidae; genus Anomaloglossus; species Anomaloglossus baeobatrachus. The sequence continues at coordinate 43,571,515 of NC_134364.1, read as the reverse complement.
AAACCTGTTCTTTTTGAGAAATGAGCTCCGTTTCCCTCCTATGGCAGTACAAATGGTTTGGATCTCAGCTTCTCTAAGTGTGTAAGGCGAAAAAGAGTATAACAATATTTTATTGGTGTCAACACACTAGTTAGCCATCAACCAAACTAATCTCCGGCTTACTCCTATCTTTTCCGACCTGCATACTCAGTTTAACTGAGCGTACATATGTTTTCAATAGGGGGAGAGCAGAGTAAAACGCTTGCAGACGAAGGCTAATCTTCCAGAGACGAGGAACAAGGGTTGTAATGTAACATGCCCCTTCCGGTTACACTATCCGGTCTTGATACATCAGTGCATCAGGTGGAAACTAGAGAGCATGGGGGGTTTAATCATTCAGAGGTTTTCGGGGTTTGGTTGTGTGTCTAGAAATATGTAATATTACAGGTTTAGAGGGGGCTTTACACGCAATGACATCGCTAACGAGATGTCGTTGGGGTCACGGAATTTGTGACTCACACCCGGCCTCGTTAGCGACGTTGTTGCGTGTGACACGTACGAACGACCGCTAACGATCAAAAATGCTCACCTAATCGTTGATCGTTGACACGTCGTTCAAATCCCAAATATCGCTTATGGTGCTGGACGCAGGTTGTTCTTTGTTCCTGAGGCAGCACACATCGCTACGTGTGACACCCCAGGAACGACGAACACAGCGTACCTGCGTCCTCAGGCAACGAGGTGGGCGTGTCTTTCCTGCGGCTGCTCTCCGCCCCTTCGCTTCAATTGGACGCTTGCCGTGTGATGTCGTTATGACGCCGCACGAACCACAACCTTAGAAAAGAGGCAGTTCGCCGGACACAGCGACGTCGTTAGGCAGGTAAGTACTGTGTGACTCCTACCAGCGATATTGTGTGCCACGGGCAGCGATTTGCCCGAGACGCACAAACGACGGGGGCGGGTGCGATCGGCAGCGTGTAAAGTGGCCTTTAGTGTACTGTATGGCGTTTAGTCTTGCCAAGGGTTCACCGAGCACTTTATTTTGTATTTGTTATAAATGAGGAAAATTTATACCCAATGTCATGAATTTCATTTTTTTTCTGATCAGGTTACATTTTTACCCCACAGTAGTGGTGTGTAATGGGAAATCCTATGGTAGAGCATTTCCAGGCTTTTACTTCCATCGTGTTTGCCCAATTCATACATCGATGACACCTCCACAGGATATGTCGTAAATGTGTAGTAAATGTGGATCCTAGTAATGGGATATCTCAAGATCTGGTCTCTCCCAGCCACCAATGTGAGTGGAGAGGTGGTTGGAATTTCCATAGAAATGGATGAGACTTCAGACAACCTCTACGGTGGGCGATGTGGCTCAATTCTCGCACTGAATACAGTGCCTACATCCTGTGGAGATGTCATAAATGGGCAAGGTTATTATTATTGTTTATCATTATAGCACCATTTATTCCATGGCGCTTTACATGTGAAAATGGTATACATAATAAGGACAAGTACAATAATCATGAACCATGCGGGACACAGCCTGGTACAGTAGGAGGAGAGGTCCCTGCCCCCAAGGGCTCACAGTCTACAGAGGGTTGGTGAGGATACAGTATTTTAGGGTAAAGATGGTTGTAGGCTTGTTGGAAGAGGTGGGTCTTCAGGTTCCTTTTGATGGTTTCCATGTTAGGTGAGAGTCTGATGTGTTTGGGTAGAGAGCTCCAGAGTATGGGGGAAGCATGGGAGAAATCTTGTACGCGATTGTGGGAAAATGAGATAAGAGGGGAGTAGAGAAGGAGATCTTGTGAGGATCGGAGATTGCATGTAGGTAAGTACCGGGAGACTAGGTCACAGATGTATGGAGGAGACAGGTTGTGGATGGCTTTGGATGTCATGGTTAAGGTTTTGAACTGGAGTGTTTGGGCAATGGGAAGCCAGTGAAGGGATTGGTAGAGAGGAGAGGCCGGGGAATAGTGGCGAAAGAGGTGGATTAGTTGGGCAGCATTCTTTAGGATAGATTGGAGGGGTGCAAGAGTGTTAGAAGAGAGGCCACAGAGCAGGAGGTTGCAATATAGTGATGTGTAGGTTGCGAATGATCCAACACAAAGATCCGGCTCCCTGCTGTGACTGACAGTAGCCGGATCCCCAGTGAGAGCCACTGAATTCTCTAAACGGCTCTCACTGGGTGTAAAAGTCCAGTGTTCAGTAGAAGAAAGCCCGTCCACCTGAACAAAACCCCACGTACGCACCAATTTAATTTGCCACTTGTAAGTGGACAGGGTTTAGACGATAGTGGGCAGGGTTTCGGCAGCATTAAAGTAATCTTAAATATGTGATCACATATTTAATAGGGATCCTTGAACGATCTGAAAGATCCGGCTCTTTTTGGTGAGTGGAGCCATTGGAACTGAATCACCAAAAAGATACAGACTGCCCATCACTACTGCAGTAGTGAAGGTGGGAGATGGTGAGGGCATGCACTAGTGGTTTTTCAGAGTCTTGGTTAAGGAAGGTACTGATCAGGGAAATATGAGAACACCTCTCTAATCTGATCTGACAGTTATCACTAGTGGACACAAAGTACAATAAAATGCTCCACCAGTTCATGGCATCAAACATTACCAGGCAGCTCGTACTTTGCTGTTGCCGTCAGATTCTTCCCCACAGTATGCAGCCTCTCCGAAAACTATATCTACTTTGATCAAAGTAACATTTTTGACAAGAAGATGTTTGATGATGCTAATGATGTTGGAAAGGGTTACAAAACCATGTCAAAAAGTATGGCCCCCATCAGTCCATTGTCAACCAAATAGCTTCCAGATGTCAAACGTTTCACCCCTCGTGATTACTTTATACTCAGGGAGAAGGCTCTTCTTTACTGAGATTTTTATTACCAACAGCTCAAAGATGATTCATGAGTATGAAAAGTATATTTCTATTCAGCTAAAGTGAAAAAAAAAAGTTTTACATGTGGAAAATGAGAAAACATTATAAAAGACACTTGATCCTTTGAGAAATAGTGGTGTTATCATGGTTTGGTCTGCATTTGCCATCTGACTGGATATAAAGAATTACAAGTCCACTATTCACTCAAATGGAGAAGGAACGTCTTGTGTACACAAACCAAAAATGTTCATGTGGTGACGCAAAAGGAACACAGTTATGTATCTTCATGGTTGGATTGGCCATCCGGTAAAAAGAACCCAAATCTTTACCGTTGTAATTAAATGGGGCAGCTCAGCACAGAGGACCAACCATTGTGACACCCACATCTATCCTATCGTGATTCTTTTTGTGCAGATGTCTTTGAAAGTTTCTCATATCCAGTACAGACCAAAGGTTTTGGACACACCTTCTCATCTCTAGAACAACTGTTAAGAGGAGACTTTGTGCAGCAGGCCTTCATGGTAACATAGCTGCTGGGAAACCACTGCTAAGGACAGGAACAGGCAGAAGAGACTTGTTTGGGCTAAAGAACACAAGGAATGGACATTAGACCAGTGGAAATCTGTGCTTTGGTCTGATGAGTCCAAATTTGAGATCTTTGGATCCAACCACCGTGTCTTTGTAGAAAAGGTGAACGGATGGACTCTACATGCCTGGTTCCCACCGTGAAGCATGGAGGAGGAGGTGTGACGGGGTGGGGGTGCTTTGCTGGTGACACTGTTGGGGATTTATTCAAAATTGAAGGCATACAGAACCAGCATGGCTACCACAGCATCTTGCAGCGGCGTGCTATTCCATCTGGTTTGCGTTTAGTTGGACCATCATTTATTTTTCAACAGGACAATGACCCCAAACACACCTCCAGGCTGTGTAAGGGCTATTTGACTAAGAAGGAGAGTGATGGGGTGCTACGCCAGATGACATGGCCTCCACAGTCACCAGACCTGAACCCAATCGAGATGGTTTGGGGTGAGCTGGGACCGCAGAGTGAAGGCAAAAGGGCCAACAAGTGCTCAGCATCTCTGGGAACTCCTTCAAGACTGTTGGAAAACCATTTCCGGTGACTACCTCTTGAAGCTCATCAAGAGAATGCCAAGAGTGTGCAAAGCAGTGATCAGACCAAAAGGTGGCTACTTTGAAGACCCTAGAATATAAGACATATTTTCAGTTGTTTCACACTTTAAGTATTGTATTCCACATGTTTTCATTCATAGTTTTGATGCCTTCAATGTGAATCTACAATTTTTAGAGTCATGAAAATAAAGAAAACGCTTTGAATGAGGTGTGTCCAAACTTTTGGTCTGTACTGTATATACTGTAGTTGAATTCATTCTAATATTTATTCACATATATAGCACCATTAAATCCATAGATCTTCACATAAATCAGCAACACTGCCCATTGGGGCTCACAATCTAAATTTCCTGTCGGGATATGTTTGGAGTGTGGGAGGAAACCGGAGAACCTGGAGGAAACCATGTATATATTGTCCTTGGTGGCAAAACTACAGTGCTAACCACTGTCTGTCCCCTTTTCTGGTGTATACGACAAAGTGACATAATCATTCATTCAGTATGATTATGGTTTTTAAACACAATCTCTCAGCAGGTTTTTGCTATTTAATTTGAGAGAATTATAGGGCAGCACAGCCTCATTCCAATGATATTTCACTTTCAGTACAATCAGTGTTTTATCAGCTGGAGATTATCACTGCCAGACTGTCTCACATGCCAGTTGGTCCAGCTAATCTGTGTAACCCTGCCCCCACCACTGATTGGCAGCTTCCTGTGTACACTGTGCACAGTCAGCCAATCAGTGGTGTGGGTGGGGTTATACAGAGCCTAGAAGTCTTAGCTCTGCTACATCTACAGCAGAGGAAGCAGGAATTCTATCAAAACTACAGCAAGCAGCCTAGTAAGTGACACATTGCAGTGATCAGGTGACTGACATTTTCCCTTTTAACCTGTTCTGTCTGACTGTGATGGGCCTGCGATCTAACCATTTCCATCTGTAATCAGACCATTGACCTTTTGATACCTGATCAATCCCTGGGTGATGTCTTTACATATTTGTTGCTGGATTTGCTAAGCTTCTGCGCACCAGATGTTGGGTGGTTATTGAACCCTTATTTTAAACATTTTAATGTGGATTATAGACAAAACAAGCGGGAAGGGTAATTCAATCACCAGCTCGTACGGACCAGAAGAGGAAGTATCTGTTACCTAGGAAAGCTGAAAATCGTATGTATGTTGTAAAGTGTGTGACAAGTGCTCCAGGAACGTCCATGCTACTCAATGATGAGTTCCCCGAGCAAAGCTCTTTCAATGCCAATCAGTCTCTTCGTAGATTAGTTCACATTAGACTGAAAACAAAGATGCAGAAAGCAACATTGCACTTTCCCAAACCTAAGTAATATGTAGACTGTTGCTAAATTGGACGTCTTGGCACGTTGTCTTCTCTTTCGAAGAATAGCAGTTTTTTGAAAACACCATAGTCCCAAGCAAAATTGTTAAAGGGAACCTGTCATCAGAAATTTAGCTTTAAACCTAAAAGTTTCCCCCTCTGCAGCTCGTGGGCTGCATTCTAGCAGGTTCCTGTACTTTTTGTGGCCCCTTTTAAACCAAATTAAATACTTTATAAACTTGTACCTTTTTGCTATGTAATTTTTGTAAATCGTCCATGGGGGCAGGCTCTCTGGTGACCGTTGCTGTTCCTCCAGCACATTGACGCTGTCCCCCCACGCTCCATTTCATCCATCAGGACGCCGCCCACTGCGCCCGAGGTGCCGCCCACGCCAGGATCGCTGGTGACGTGTGTCACAAGCACGAGATTATGGGCGGTGCTGTGATTGCATCGCAAGTGCCCGCCCATAATCTCGTGGACGCGCTTTCCCCCACTGCCTCCAGCGTTCTGCGCAAGCGCTCGCCGGCCAAATAACCCGACGTCACCTCCTTCCCATCTTACCCTGCAGCAGGGCAAGATGGGAAAGAGGTGACGTCGGGGTCATCTGGCCAGCAAGCGCTTGCGCAGAACGCTGGAGGAAGAGGGGAAAGTGCGGTCACGAGGTTATGGGCGGCACTTGCTGATGACACTCACAGCGCCACCCATAACCTCGTGCCTGCGCAAAACGTCACCAGCGGTCACACGTGCACACGGTGCACAATCCCGCTACAGTCGCACAGCGCATGCGCGGGACCACGGGCGCCCAGGGGCGGCGTCCTGAGATATGAAATTCAGTGTTGGGGGGGGCGGCGTAAATCTGCTGGAGGAACAGCAACGGTCAGCAGAGAGCCCGCCCCCATGGACGATTTACAAAATTTACATAGCAAAAGGTACAAGTTTATAAAGTATTTAATTTGGTTTAAAAGGGGCCACAAAACGTACAGGAACCTGCTAGAATGCAGCCCAGGAGCTGCAGAGGGGGAGACTTTTAGATTTAAAGCAAAATTTCTGATGACAGGTTCCCTTTAATGGTGTCCAAGAAGGGGATAAGGAGGAGAAAGCAAGACAGCCAGGTTCTCTCTCTATAACAGTTTTTAGAGGAATATATCAGAGCCATTTGTATAGAACAAGAACGTTTCTCCTACCCCCTCATTGTTCTCGAAGTGATTGATGCTCTTGGGTTCATCTATAGAGTTGGACATTATCTATGACCCAATCCGGCAGCGACAAATTTGCGATGTTCTTCTGCATAGTGAGTCTTTGGAAGAGTGATCATACTTCTGTTTCCTTACGTAAGACCATGAACTATTCTCTACGGCATTCTCATTCTCAGAAGAATTCCTCACTTTTTTTTTTCTATTCTGGTCTGTGAAAGTGCTTGACTACAATATTTTTGGCTTTGCTGGTTGTAGGCCTTTATACGTAATCTCCGAGTGTTTCAGTCTTTTAAGAGCGTCAATGACTTTAGCAGAAGACTTGCTTCCAAGCAGACGGTTATACGATACTGCGTAGGACGTATTGTTGAGACCCTGCTGCTATTTAATTTAATATATATTTAGATATGAGGAGCGGAGAATGGAGACTATTTGTTCTCTTTTCAAAAGCTTTAACAATGCCTGGTTTTATTTCGGCATCATTCCTGGCAGTCTGCTAACAAGTTTAGAGCCCCAGCATGCGAGTGAGGAGTAAGGACGGGGGCTACAGGGGAGAGTGATGGCTTGTAAGTCTGTCCTAATGGTGCATACTGGTCAGCCGCTGGATAGAGGATCCGATGTCTTCTAGGTTGTGTAGATGTAGGTTGGAAGCTGCTCATGGATTGCAAAAAACATCAAGGTCAACAATGCCTAGAAAGTGTTAGGAAAAAACAAAACGCATTTATCCCTTTTAAGGCTACTTTCACACATCAGTTTTTTTCCATCAGGCACAATCCGGATAAAACGGATCCGGCGCCAGATCCGTTTTATCCCCATTGATTTGTATTAGCGACGGATTGTGCCTGATGGCCTTGCGTTGCATCCGCTTTTGCCGGATCCGTCGTAATTGGCTAATGCGGCGGCTGGATGGAACGTCTCTTGTAACGTTTGTTGTCTCTGACAAACGCATCACGCCTGATCCGGCATGGTTTACAATGGAAGCCTATGGACGCCGGATTCGGCGTAATGCGGCAAAAAACGGATGCGGCCACCGGATCCGTTTTTTAAACTGAGCATGCTTTTTATTGTAAAAAAAAAAAACGGATCAAGCAAAAAACAGGCAAAACGGATGCAATAACCGGATGCGCCGAATCCGTTTTTGACAGATCAGGTATACTGGATCCGTCAAAACAAAAGGATCCGGCGCATTTGTTTTTGCATATTCTGCGCCCGATCCGTTGCATCAGGCACACGCCGGATTGTGCGTGATGCCAAAAAACTGATGTGTGAAAGTAGCCTTAGCCTAAGTTCACACTTCCGTTGTTTTGCATCAGTCACAATCCGTCGCCTAGAGGAATTACGGTATCCTGCAAAATATTTTGCAGGAATCCTGTTTTTCCCCATAGACTTCTATTAGTGACGGATTGCGACTGATGATGCTGCGTTGCATCCGCTGCGTCGCGGTCAGTCGTTTAACTGACCGCCAGGCGGGAGCAACGCAGCCTGTAACGTTTTTTGAGCAGCGCGATCCCCATTGATTTTGCTGCGCATGCTCTCTCTGGCTCCCTGCCCCCGTAACCAGGATAAACATCTGGTAACCAACCAATGCGCTTTGGTTAGTTACCTGATATTTACAGTGGTTACGGGTGCAGGGAGCCAGCGCTAAGCGGTGTATGCTGGTAACCAAGATAAATATCGGGTAACCAAGCAAAAAGTGCTTTGCTTTTAGTTACCCGATATTTACCCTGGATACAGTGTGCAAGGAGGACGACACTTCCCCGCTCGGCTCCGCCCCCTCCCGCACTCTGCATGTGTACACACACACACTTGTCCCCAGCCCTGCAGTCCCCGCGGCACTGACGTCCTCAGCTCCACGGCCCCGCTCGGCTTCGCCCCCTCGCGCACTCCGCATGTAGAGACAGACACACACACACACACACACACACACACACACACTCACCTGTCCCCAGCCATGCAGACCGCGGCACTGACGTCCTCAGCTCCGCCCCCCCGCACACAACGGAGTCCGACAATGAAATTCTTTTTTGTCATCCGTTGTACAGCGCATCAGTCACATGCGTCAAGCAACGCATGTGACTGATGCAAAACAACGGAAATGTGAACTTAGCCTTAGAAAAAAAACCCAAAACTGATTATCTCCAAAGGTAAAAGATTTCATGAAGTAGTGAATCCATATGTTAAGTTCTATGTCGATTAATGGCCTTAGTGACATGATCTCCATTTTTCTGATATGGAGCTCCAAATCCTATGCAAGGACATATATGTAAATAACAACATTTTAGCTACCTGTGGCCACCACTGTACAAAGCTTACCTGTCACGCTAGGTACGGGGAAGTACCAAGCAAACTGCAAAAGACAAGGGAAACCCTGTGTCTAGGGAAGTGGGAGATGGTGACCCCTGACCGAACCTACTAATAGGTTCTGCACCTATGCGCCGAGCAGAATACCTGGCCTTAGGTAGGGAGCAGATGGGACGAGCTCTTCATCACCCCCACTAGGCACAAAAGGACACACAGGGATAACAAACAAGGGAAAACAAACAATTTAGTGAAACTGCAACAACCACCAAGGTTCTCCAGAAGTATGCAAGCCGCCTGCTTGCATTGAAGGCTTGATAAAGATGTAACAAATATCACCAGCACCGAGTAATAGGAAGTGAAGGGATATAAAGACAAGGGAAGTACTGATGAACTGCAGCTGACAGGCTGAACAACGCCACAGGGTCCTAAAGGAAAAGGGATGAAAACCAAGCAGGAATGATAGGTCAGGGAGCAGTTTGTGCAGCCAAATGCTGTGACCTTCTATAAGTGGACACCACAGAACTGTCTGTCACCCGTGACACACCTGTGACATTACCACTTTCTATGGTTTCTTTTTTTTTTGTGATTTTCCAACATTTACTCTTACTTATTTCTTATTTACTTACTTTATATTTAAAATAGAGGCTATCAATAAATAAAGACTCCATTATGCTAATGTTAAACAATCTATCCATTTGTCCCCACCATTTCCACAATAATAATGTCCCATACATCATTGATATGATCACTGCATTCAATCACAAGCCACATCTTACTTTACCGCACAATGGCCAATGATTGACTGCAGAGGTTATTTGAATGATGAACACAACTTGATCCTGTCCATATTATTTTTTATCTTGGGTTTTGTTTAACATGCGCTTATAATTTGCACGTATATCAACTCATGCTCCTGCTCATTCTTTTGTTTTTTAATCGAGAGTCTATAGAGCGATTAGCTGCAGAGTTATAAAACCACGATGACTCTATATCTTCTTTCTGCTAGTAATATATGACAGGTATAAACCTATCACAAGCAGGAGGCAGAGGAGACTGGCTGAGGATGCATGACATATGACTTTGCAGTGTGAGTCAGATGACAATAGTTCTATGTCAGCTCTATAAAGCTGGCCACAATTGTTTGTCGTCCAAGTCCGCCAATTTTGCAACATCTGCCAACAATCTAATGTGTATAAGGTCCTCCTGATATTTCCTGGTGTCCGGAGTAAGAAGGACTCTGCATTCGAATTGTAACATGGCAAATCGTCTAGTTCTTTGTGGACACAGCCCACCATTAGAGGTTATGATCAGAAATTCCGTATAAAATCGCCATTAAATGTATATAAATATCAAAAAAACTTTTAGATAAGAATCCCAAGGATACAATAAATAAAGGGAATGATTATGAAGTTGATGTTAAAAATTAATATTTTTATTCAATTATTAAAATAAATATTTACTACAAATTCATAGAAATACTAGGCAGGAGAAAGTCCCATAAATTATAGCAGCGATTTACCAAAAAGTAAAGTGCTTGATGCAATGACCACTATTATATACATATATCCATTTATCTTATATAACAAAGTGCTTAGTGCAAACTTAAATATCGGAGTGATATGGTATATATAAATAAGATAAATGAGATATGGTATAAAAGCCTTTAGTATCAAAAATATAAAGTTCTAAAATGTGTCAATTTTTGTAAGGGAGTTATACCTTCTGTGTGGTCAAAAATAATCCAGGCGTGCCGCTATTCCCTGACGCGCGTTTCAGTGATCCTTTCCTTAGGGGTTGGAGACAACCCACCACTAGAGGTGTCTGGCAATGGATAACTTACACTGCTTTAGCTCTAGAAAACTAGAGGCATTATTGGAAATGTAGACAGCATTAGAAGAACCATATGAGAGCAGAAGTATCCAAGATGGCAGATGACCTCAACGAAAAGGGATAATCACAAGAGTCTCTTCTGCAAGAATGTTAGGGGTCTGACTGCTGAGACCCCACTGATCAGCTAAATAATTTTAATGGAGCTGGGTGCAGGTGTACTGACGCTCCCAGCATAGGAATGTCAGAGGTAGCTGAGATCTGTACTGAGTTATCTAATGCCGACCCATAAAAAATGAATGGATATGTGTAACTGTCGCTCCATTGAAAAAGGGTTAGGGGGTACATCTTGCCGCTATCATCTACACTGTATCATCATCATCCATCATCCGTCCATCCATCAATCATCCATCCATCATCCATCAATCATCATCCACTTGGTATTGGGAAAATGGACCTAGAACATTCCGAAAGGTATTGCAAAGAATCTTGGACTGAAAAACAAATACCGGACCTTCACTTTTAGGCTGTGTGCTCACGCTCTGTTTTTGGTGCAGTTTTGTGACAAAAACGCAAGTTTATCCCACTGCCAGCAAAGTAAATGAGAATCCTGTAGTTCTGTGCGCACGTTGCTTATTTTTTCCTTGCAGATTTTGATGCAGAAAATAATCTACAGCATGTGAATTGTTGGTGTGTTTTGGTTTTTTCTTGCGCTTTGTAGCTCTTCCAGCCATTGACTTGACTAAAAACACACATGGCACAAAAAGGCACCAAAACACACCAACAGATGCATGTGTTTTTTGGTGCATTTTTCTGCCACAAGGTGCACATTTTGATGTAGAAAATTTCTTCACCGAAAACTCCGCGTGCGCACACAGTCGTACATCTGCTGATTTTGCAGTTGGATATGTTTGTTTAAAAACGTTTCCAAATGAATGATTCTATACATTGCATAGTAATTGAATATGATGATGATAAAGTGCATTGTTGCCCGTCTGCCCTGACGCTGGCCAGTCCGGTGTCATCCCTGCCACATATTAATCTCATTTGCGGCTGCACATGTTGTTCTCTTTTCAATATACCAGACAGTGGATAAAACTCAATTTTCCTCCCAACCAGAAAAAAAAACCCAAAATGTGATGCAGAAAAGCCAATAACAACATTTCCAAGCCACCAGATAACTATTCTGCACCCACAAATACAATAACAGGAAAATGGCGGAGCTGCCCCCTGTAGGACGTGGGACTGTGCAGACGTTCTCTGGAAATTAAAGGTAGACCGCTTATGAAGCAGAGATGTTTTTCTTTTTCTCTCCGCCCACTCGGGGGGGTATTAGTGTAGGCTCTGTAACAGCACGGGGTCCCAGGAGTGCGATAAATGCACAGAATATGGAAAATGTTGAAAGAAGCCTAGAGGAAGTCTGCTTGCATGGTGTAGTTAGTTATATTAAAACTTGGCTGCTGCGAGAGCACACCACTAAATTAACCTCAAAAGCTGGCCATGACGGCAAAATATCCATAGTAATTGTTTTTGTTGGCTTTTACCTTCAATATTAACTCATCGATCTTTACATGAACCTCTGCGCGCTTGGAACGCAAGTCTGGCCGTGTCTTTTTTTTTTTTTTTTCTTTTTTTCTCATTCCCCCCTAATTTTTTTGCTGCTTCAAACTTTTTTTTTTTTTTTATATATGTAATCATGGAAAAATATGTTTCTGCTCGAAGCAGTTGTCAAACAAGTTTCTTTCATCGACAATCAGACGTAAGGCAGCTGAACGGAGCTGTTTAGTCTGGAAGCCATACCCAGGAGATTACATTCACTGTAGGAAATGTAATTATACAGAATACTCTGTTTTTGGGGGGTGGGATTTAAAATTTGGTAAATCGCAATGTTTACCCGAATTAAAGAAAATGAATAATATCACATGCGGGACATTAAGTTAAAAAACAAATCGGGAAATATTTTTTTTTTTTAAATTATTATTTTGATGTAGTGTATGGTTAAATACTTACTGAAAAGAAAATACCTGGGAAAATGTAAAGGGAAAAAAATTAACTTTTGGAAATATTTACTCTCACTACATGATGTATTGTCTTTCCTGTATTCCTGCGGATTCTTTTACTCCAAGTAATTACGTCTCGTGGGACCGCCATATTTTTATGCTTAGGTCAATAGAAGTGCTGCGTTCACCAATTCTGATTTTTTTTTTCTTTTCTACAAGCTAATTTTAACCTGGGAGGAATAATGTGTTTGATCACCAGATTTAGTTTCTGTCACTTTTTTGTAAAGTCTATTTAATGCCTTTTATTACCAGTGATATTCTGCCACCAGGATACCCCATTATGATGTGATTTGCCTTAAATAAGCAGTACAACATGTATGCATATATTATTTTATTGCTTAGCCTCAAAGGAAATAATGAACTCCCTTCTCCAAGGACATAGCAGGAAAAGGTGATTTTAAAGGGAAAGTCCTATGAGTGTTGACTAATTCAGGGCATGCTCTATTACGATATATGATGAGACTTCTATATTTGTGCTGTATGAATTCCTTTCCGCCCCAGCACTAGGCATAATGCATTCTCTGTCCACATTTTTAAATTTTGCCCTCTTTGTATTTGAGTTTGTCGCGAGCCAACCTAGTCACAAGCCCAACATAGTCCTTCATACAGTATAATGGGCTCCACATAGCCCTCCATACAGAATAATGGGCCCCACATAGCCCTCCATACAGAATAATGGGCCCCACATAGCCCTCCATACAGAATAATGGGCCCCACATAGCCCTCCATACAGAATAATGGGCCCCACATAGCCCTCCATACAGAATAATGGGCCCCACATAGCCCTCTATACAGAATAATGGGCCCCACATAGCCCTCCATACAGAATAATGGGCCCCACATAGCCCTCCATACAGAATAATGGGCCCCACATAGCCCTCTATACAGAATAATGGGCCCCACATAGCCCTCCATACAGAATAATGGACCCCACATAGCCCTCCATACAGAATAATGGACCCCACATAGCCCTCCATACAGAATAATGGGCCCCACATAGCCCTCCATACAGAATGGGCTCCACATAGCCCTCCATGCAGAATAATGGGCCCCACATAGCCCTCCATACAGAATAATGGGCCCCACATAGCCCTCCATACAGAGTAATGGGCCCCACATAGCCCTCCATACAGAGTAATGGGCCCCACATAGCCCTCCATACAGAGTAATGGGCCCCACATAGCCCTCCATACAGAGTAATGGGCCCCACATAGCCCTCCATACAGAGTAATGGGCCCCACATAGCCCTCCATACAGAGTAATGGGCCCCACATAGCCCTCCATACAGAGTAATGGGCCCCACATATCCCTCCATACAGAGTAATGGGCCCCACATAGCCCTCCATACAGAGTAATGGGCCCCACATAGCCTTCCATACTGAGTAATGGGCCCCACATAGCCCTCCATACAGAGTAATGGGCCCCACATAGCCCTCCATACAGAGTAATGGGCCCCACATAGCCCTCCATACAGAGTAATGGGCCCCACATAGCCCTCCATACAGAATAATGGGCCCCACATAGCCCTCCATACAGAATAATGGGCCCCACATAGCCCTCCATGCAGAATAATGGGCCCCACATAGCCCTCCATGCAGAATAAAGGGCCCCACATAGCCCTCCATACAGAATGGGCTCCACATAGCCCTCCATACAGAATAATGGGCCCCACATAGCCCTCCATACAGAATAATGGGCCCCACATAGCCCTCCATACAGAATAATGGGCCCCACATAGCCCTCAATACAGAATAATGGGCCCCATATAGCCCTCCATACAGAATAATGGGCCCCACATAGCCCTCCATACAGAATAATGGGCTCCACATAGCCCTCCATACAGAATAATGGGCTCCACATAGCCCTCCATACAGAATAATGGGCCCCACATAGCCCTCCATACAGAATAATGGGCTCCACATAGCCATCCATACAGAATAATGGGCCCCATATAGCCCTCCATACAGAATAATGGGCTCAACATAGCCCTCCATACAGAATAATGGGCTCAACATAGCCCTCCATACAGAATAATGGGCCCCACATAGCCCTCCATACAGAGTAATGGGCCCCACATAGCCCTCCATACAGAGTAATGGGCCCCACATAGCCCTCCATACAGAGTAATGGGCCCCACATAGCCCTCCATACAGAGTAATGGGCCCCACATAGCCCTCCATACAGAATAATGGGCCCCACATAGTCCTCCATACAGAATAATGGGCCCCACATAGCCCTCCATACAGAATAATGGGCCCCACATAGCCCTCCATGCAGAATAATGGGCCCCACATAGCCCTCCATACAGAATGGGCTCCACATAGCCCTCCATACAGAATGGGCCCCACATAGCCCTCCATACAGAATAATGGGCCCCACATAGCCCTCTATACAGAATAATGGGCCCCACATAGTCCTCCATACAGAATAATGGGCCCCACATAGCCCTCCATACAGAATAATGGGCCCCACATAGCCCTCCATGCAGAATAATGGGCCCCACATAGCCCTCCATACAGAATGGGCTCCACATAGCCCTCCATACAGAATAATGGGCCCCACATAGCCCTCCATACAGAATAATGGGCCCCACATAGCCCTCTATACAGAATAATGGGCTCAACATAGCCCTCCATACAGAATAATGGGCTCAACATAGCCCTCCATACAGAATAATGGGCCCCACATAGCCCTCCATACAGAGTAATGGGCCCCACATAGCCCTCCATACAGAATAATGGGCTCCACATATCCCTCCATACAGAATAATGGGCCCCACATAGTCCTCTATACAGAATAATGGGCCCCACATAGCCCTCCATACAGAATAATGTGCCCCACATAGCCCTCCATACAGAATAATGGACCCCACATAGCCCTCCATACAGAATAATGGGCCCCACATAGCCCTCCATACAGAATAATGGGCCCCACATAGCCCTCCATACAGAATAATGGGCCCCACATAGCCCTCCATACAGAATAATGGGCCCCACATAGCCTTCCATACAGAATAATGGGCCCCACATAGCCCTCTATACAGAATAATGGGCTCAACATAGCCCTCCATACAGAATAATGGGCTCAACATAGCCCTCCATACAGAATAATGGGCCCCACATAGCCCTCCATACAGAGTAATGGGCCCCACATAGCCCTCCATACAGAATAATGGGCTCCACATATCCCTCCATACAGAATAATGGGCCCCACATAGTCCTCTATACAGAATAATGGGCCCCACATAGCCCTCCATACAGAATAATGTGCCCCACATAGCCCTCCATACAGAATAATGGACCCCACATAGCCCTCCATACAGAATAATGGGCCCCACATAGCCCTCCATACAGAATAATGGGCCCCACATAGCCCTCCATACAGAATAATGGGCCCCACATAGCCCTCCATACAGAATAATGGGCCCCACATAGCCTTCCATACAGAATAATGGGCCCCACAGAGCCTTCCATACAGAATAATGGGCCCCACAGAGCCCTCCATATAGAATAATGGGCCCCACATAGCCCTCCATACAGAATAATGAGCCCCACATAGTCCTCCATACAGAATAATGGGCCCCATATAGCCCTCCATACAGAATAATGGGCCCCACATAGCCCTCCATACAGAATAATGGGCCCCATATAGCCCTCCATACAGAATAATGGGCCCCACATAGCCCTCCATACAGAATAATGGGCTCCACATAGCCCTCCATACAGAATAAGGGGCTCCACATAGCCCTCCATACAGAATAATGGGCCCCATATAGCCCTCCATACAGAATAATGGGCTCCACATAGCCCTCCATACAGAATAATGGCCCCACATAGTCCTCCATACAGAATAATGGACCCCACATATCCCTCCATACAGAATAATGGGCCCCACATAGCCCTCCATACAGAATAATGGGCCCCACATAGCCCTCCATACAGAATAATGGGCCCCACACAGACCTCCATACAGAATAATGTGCCCCACATAGCCCTCCATACAGAATAATGGGCCCCACATAGCCCTCCATACAGAATAATGGCCCCACATAGCCCTCCATACAGAATAATGTGCCCCACATAGCCCTCCATACAGAATAATGTGCCCCACATAGTCCTCCATACAGAATAATGTGCGCCACATAGCCCTCCATACAGAATAATGTGCCCCACATAGTCCTCCATACAGAATAATGGGCTCCACATAGCCCTCCATACAGAATAATGGCCCCACATAGCCCTCCATACAGAATAATGGGCCACACATAGCCCTCCATATAGATTAATGGGTCCCACACAGACCTCCATACAGAATAATGTGCCCCACATAGCCCTCCATACAGAATAATGTGCCCCACATAGCCCTCCATACAGAATAATGGGCCCCACATAGCCCTCCATACAGAATAATGGGCCCCACATAGCCCTCCATACAGAGTAATGGGCCCCACATAGCCCTCCATACAGAGTAATGGGCCCCACATAGCCCTCCATACAGAATAATGGGCTCCACATAGCCCTCCATACAGAATAATGGGCTCCACATAGCCCTCCATACAGAATAATGGGTCCCACATAGCCCTCCATACAGAATAATGGGCCTCACACAGCCCTCCATACAGAATAATGGGCCCCACATAGCCCTCAATATAGATTAATGGGTCCCACACAGACCTCCATACAGAATAATGGCCCCACATAGCCCTCCATGCAGAATAATGTGCCCCACATAGCCCTCCATACAGAATAATGGGCCCCACATAGTCCTCCATACAGAATAATGGGCCACACATAGCCCTCCATACAGAATAATGGGCCCCACATAGCCCTCCATACAGAATAATGGGCTCCACATAGCCCTCCATACAGAATAATGGGTCCCACATAGCCCTCCATACAGAATAATGAGCCCCACATAGCCCTCCATACAGAATAATGAGCCCCACATAGTCCTCCATACAGAATAATGAGCCCCACATAGCCCTCCATACAGAATAATGAGCCCCACATAGTTCTCCATACAGAATAATGGGCCCCACATAGTCCTCCATACAGAATAATGGGCCACACATAGCCCTCCATACAGAATAATGGGCCCCACATAGCCCTCCATACAGAATAATGAGCCCCACATAGCCCTCCATACAGAATAATGGGCCACACATAGCCCTCCATACAGAATAATGGGCCCAACATAGCCCTCCATACAGAATAATGGGCCCCACATAGCCCTCCATACAGAATAATGGGCCACACATAGCCCTCCATATAGATTAATGGGTCCCACCTATTTCTCCTTACAGAATAATGGGCTGCAAGCCAAAGTTTGACGTATGTGGACTACTTGGAATGTATGGTGACACCATAGCCCACAGAAATCAATGGAGCCATGTTGAAAATGCAGCATAATGCATTGTCATATTAGCTGCCTAAAACAGTAGGTTTCTGGCCTACAACATTGACAAATACCTGAATATCTCCCCCCAAAATGGTGCTCTGCATCTGTTACTGCAATTTATGTGCCTGTGCTATAACACAACCATATTGAGCCACTATTTTTGGCATCATGCCACCAAACCATGGATACTCTCTTGATGGATTTTTGACATTTCAGAGGTATTAGAAAATAAGTTACTGCCCCTGTTGTTACCTGCTTTATGCTGCTCAATCAGTCCTTCATATTCCTGAGACGCTGTCTTAGTATCATCCACATTTAGGCTATGTGCGCACGCTGCGGATTTGCTGCAGAAAATACGTCTAACATTTCTGCAGTTATTCCCCAGGAAAACCTATGGGTATAAAAAAAATGTTGTGCACACACTGCGTTTTTTTATACCTGCGGATTTACCCGCTGCAGAATTAATGAGCATGTCACTTCTTTTCCGCAGATAATTTTTGCCATAGATAATGGTGAAAATCCGCAGGGACCAATCTGCTTAAAAACCACGGCAAATCCATACCAAATCGCGGCAAAGCTGCATGCGGATTTCGTTGCGGTTTTGGTGCGGTGTGTTACCGCAGGTGCGGGATTCTTTCAGAGGGTCTGGATTTTCCTTGAGAAAGTCACTTTCTAGTGCACACATGGCCTTACTTTTAAGATGCTGATTAACAGCTTTCTTCATATGCATAATTACTGTATTTGTTTCAATATTTTTTGTGACTACACTGTGTGCAGAATTATTAGGCAAATGAGTATTTTGATCACATGATCCTTTTTAAATATGTTGTCCTACTCCAAGCTATATAGGCTGAGAGCCAACTACCAATTAAGTAAATCAGGTGATGTGCATCTCTGTAATGAGGAGGGGTGCGGTGTAATGACATAAACTCCCTATATAAGGTGTGCTTACTTATTAGGCAACTTCCTTTCCTTTGGCAAAATGGGTCAGAAGAGCGATTTCACGGGCTCTGAAAAGTCCAAAATTGTGAGATATCTTGCAGAGGGATGCAGCAGTCTTGAAATTTTTGAAGCGTCACCGAACAATCAAGCGTTTCGTGGCAAATAGCCAACAGGGTCGCAAGAAGCGTGTTAGGCAAAAAAGGCGCAAAATAACTGCCCATTAATTGAGGAAAATCAAGCGTGAAGCTGCCAAGATGCCATTTGCCACGCATCCAACTACTCCACAGTGTGGCTGGCCAGTAAAGGTCTAAAAGATGAAAAAATAATGACATGGCCGCTTTGTTCACCTGATCTGAACCCCATAGAGAACCTGTGGTCCCTCATAAAATGTGAGATCTACAGGGAGGGAAAACAGTACACCTCTCGGAACAGTGTCTGGAGGCTGTGGTGGCTGCTGGATGCAATGTTGATCGTAAACAGATCAAGCAACTGACAGAATCTATGGATGGTCGGCTGCTGAGTGTCATCATAAAGAAAGGTGGCTATGTTTGGCACTAATTTTTTGGGGTTTTGTTTTTGCATGTCAGAAATGTTTTTCTAAATTTTGTGCAGTTATATCGGTTTAGGCTGCTTTCACATATCCGGTTTTAGCAGAGGTGGCCAATCCGGCTCTAAAACCTATGCATTGGATGCGGCGACAATACCGCATCCTTTGCATAAGTTTTTTACATGCGGCCCATCCGTTTTTTGCCGCTTGCGGCGGGCTAGTGAGCATGCGCAGTGGAAAAAAACGCATGCGGCGGCCGGATGCAGTGTTTGCCGCAGGACGCCGCATGTGGCGTCCATAGGCATGGATTGCAAATTGCGCCGCATCGGTAGGATGCGGCGCGTTGCGGGGTTTTTTTTTGCCGGCCAAAAAAAAACGTGCCAGGCAACGTTCCATTTGGCCACCACATCGGCTAAATCTGCCGCATGCGGCAAAAAACGGACGGAACGAAAGCCTATGCGGCACAATATGGCACTAATGTAAGTATATGCAAAAAAAAACGCAACCGGCAGCAAAAAAAAAACGGTTGCTTTTTTTCTGCAAAGCGCCGGATTCTGCCACACAGGAAAAACCGGATGTGTGAAAGCAGCCTTACCTGGTGAAAATAAACAAGTGAGATGGGAATATATTTGGTTTTTATTAAGTTGCCTAATAATTCTGCACAGTAATAGTTACCTGCACAAACAGATATCCTATTAAGATAGCCAGATCTAAAAAAAAACACTCCAACTTCCAAAAATATTAAGCTTTGATATTTGAGTCTTTTGGGTTGATTGAGAACATAGTTATTGATCAATGATAAAAAAAATCTGCTAAAATTCAACTTGCCTAATAATTCTGCACACAGTATATATGCAATAATGGGCAAAATTTTTAGGCAAGTATAGAAAAAACTGCTGCAAAGTAAGAATGCTTCCCTAAAAACAAATGTTAATAGTTGATTTTTATCAATTAACAAAATCCAAAAAAAATGAACAAAATTTAATCCCATCAATATTTTGGTGTCACCAATTTTTAGCTTCAAAACCTTATTAAAGGAGTTGTCCGACATTAGCTTACCAAAAATTTTTGAGTTTATCTGTGCTGTATTGTCATATAAAACACCCCTACATTGTTATTTTTTGTTTTCTAACTTTTCTTACTCTTGAATTATCCCTTTATTTTCTGCAGCTCTTTGTTTACATTCAGATCCAGCAAACTGACCTCTTCCTGTGCCACACCTCCCAGTCAGAGCTGGCACCGCCCTCACTGTCAGCCTCGCCCCCTGCCCGGCCTCAGTGTCCAGCCTCAGTGTCCAGCCTTGCCCCCTGCCCGGCCTCAGTGTCCAGCCTCGTTCCCTGCCCGCCCTCACTGTCCAGCCTCGCCCCCTGCACACACATTCCCTGTCAGTATTCTGCCCCAGCACCTGACCTGTTATCACTACAGCATTGGAAAGAACAGCCCCACATCGGGCTCTGTACCACACACACACACACACACACACACACACACACACACACACACAGTGCTCTGTACCGACCCCCCCACCGTAGTTCTGTACCGACCCCTACCCCCATAGGGAATACATGTAGGCTACATTCATATGACCATTCCGTTTTTGCGGTTCGCAAAAAGGTCAGTTTTTTTCACGGACGCATCCGTGTCATCCGTGTGCCAAAAAACAGAAGCAGCAGGAAAGATAAATAGATGAGTAGATCTAGAGATGGATAGATAGATATAGAGACAGAGAGATAGAGGGATGAATGAATGGATGAATGAACAGAGGGATAGATAGATGAGAGACATATAATGTCCCACCTCCCTGCATATTCTAAGCTGGCACCCTTTAGTGATTTTCTTGTGGCACTAAAGGGTG
The DNA here is from genome assembly GCF_048569485.1 of Anomaloglossus baeobatrachus. NCBI lineage: Eukaryota > Metazoa > Chordata > Amphibia > Anura > Aromobatidae > Anomaloglossus > Anomaloglossus baeobatrachus. The sequence continues at coordinate 43,550,062 of NC_134364.1, read as the reverse complement.
CTTAGGTTTGTATTTAGCCAAAAAATAAATAATTAAAAACAAAACGACGTGGGATCCCCCCTATCTTTTGTAGCCAGCTAGGGTAAAGCAGACGGCTGCAGCCTGCAGACCACAGCTGGCAGCTTTACCTTGACTGGTAATCCAAAACAGAGGGCACCCCATGCTGTTATTTTAAATGTAAATAAATAATTTAAAACAAAAAACACTGGGTCCCCCCCAAATTGGATCACCAGCCGAGGTAAAGCAGACAGCTGTGGCCTGGTATTCTCAGACTAGGGAGGTCCACTGTTATTGGACACTTCCCAGCCTAAAAATAGCAGGCCGCAGCCACCCCAGAAGTGGCGCATCCATTGGATGTGCCAATCTTGTCGCTTCGCCCCTACTCATCCCATGCCCTGGTGCGGTGGCAAACGGGGTAATATACGGGGTTGATGCCAGATGTGTAATGTCACCTGGCATCAGGCCCTGGGGTTCGTGATGTCCGGCATCTATCAGATACCTGACATCACAAACCCAGTCAGATACCTGACATCACAAACCCAGTCATTAATTAAAAAAAAAAAAAAGACAACAAAAAAAGTTTTATTTGAAAAAACACTCTCCAAAACATTCCCTCTTTCACCAATTTATGGAAAAGAAAACCAAATCCGGGTCCGGTGTAATCCAATAAGGGGGTCCCACGACGATCCGTACCATAGTCAATGTCCCAGTCAATGAAGAACAGAATGTTCCCCATTGGCTGGGAGAGTAATGCAGTGACCTGGGCTAACATCAATAGATCAGCAAAGGTCACTTGCAGGGGATAACGAGCGCTGCTGTCAGGAGGTAATATGAGATCATTACCTGCTGTGACGATCTCCTGCCCTACTGACGTCAGCGCTGTCACTGACTTCTATGCCCGCCGCGTTCACAGTGAAGAATCACGCGAGCCCGTGACGTCACCGCTAGTGACAGTCTGGGACGCCCGCAAGACGTGACGTGAGAACACGGCGGGCATAGAAGGCAGTGACAGCGCTGACGTCAGTAGGGCAGGAGATCGTCACAGCAGGTAATGATCTCATCTAACCTCCTGACAGCAGCGCTCATCATCCCCGCAGCTGCACGCAATGCAGTGTGAGAAGCTTCTGATACTGCAGTGCGAGCAGCCGCGGGGCTGGAGCAGGACACAGACTGCACGGCACTCCTGCTATCCTGAGTAGGGGGCCCGCTGCTGGTGGTGACACCGTGGGCCGGGAGAGTATGGGGTGCGGGGGAATGTGTGGGACGGTGCAGGAAAGGGGGGGCGGGGATTCACGCACTCTAGCAACCCAGCAGGGCAGCAACATACTGTTCCCAGATTTGCATGTCAACATGGTCCTGCCCATGTTGACATGAAATGACCGGAAGCAGCAAAATCGCGGCAGAAGCGGTCACATGACCGCTCTGAGCCGGGGGAGAGGGGCTGACAGCAGGGCAGGTAAGTGTTCACTATCTACTTACCTGCCCCAATGTAGCCCAATAGGGTAATAATAAAAAAAACTCAAAATAAGCCGGATAACCCCTTTAACTCTTCTTGGTACACTTATACATTGTTTTTGAGGATGTCAGCAGGGAGGTTTTTCCAAACATATTGGAGAACTGACCCCAGATCTTGTGTATGAGGTTTGTGCGGATCCTTCTGTCTCTCCATGTAATCTTAAGGCCCAGTCACACACAACGACTTACCAGCGATCCCGAAAACGATGCGACCTGATGGGGATCGCAGGTAAGTCGCTGGAAGGTCGCAGGTGAGATGTCACACAGTCAGACCTTACAAGCGATGCAGGAACAATACAGGTCGCAGTAGCGACCTGTATAACGATCTCAGCAGTCACTGTGACCCTGTCACACAGTGTCAAACACAGCGATGTGTCCTGCCCAGCAGGACGTCGCCTTTGAAGAAAATGGCCTGGACCATTCTGCAACGACTAGAGATCTCACAGCAGGGGCCTGATCGCTGGTAGGTGTCACACAGATCGCTAACGGGATCGCTACTGCGTCACAGAAACCGTGACTCAGCTGCGATCTCGCTAGCGATCTCGTTATGTGTGACAGTACCTTTAGACAGACGGGATGATGTGAGATCAGGGCTCTGTGGGGGCCGGATCATCACTCCCAGGACGCCTTGTTCTTCTTTACCCTGATGATTGCTCTTAATTGCATTGGCTGTATATTTGGGGCTGCTGTTCGGGTGGAGAATTTGGATCCATTCAGATGCCTCGCTGATGGTATTGCCTGATGGAGAAGTATCTGCCTTTATTTCTCAGCATCGAGGACTGCATTTGTCTTGACCAAATACCCAATTCCATTTCCTGAAGTGCGGCCCCAGTCTTGCAGGACCCTCCCCTATGCTTCAATATTCCTCCAGACACTGACTATTGTAACGCTTCCCAGCTCTTCAGGAAACAATCTGCTTCTGTTACAGCCACATATTTCACATTTGGCCTCCTCCGTACAGAGCACCGGCTAATATTTTGTCTACACCCAAGTTCCTATGGTTTTTTTTGTGTATGGTTGAATTGCTTTCATTTGTTTTCTTGTAGCAGGTATAGGGTTTTTGGCCACAATTCTTCCATGAAGGCCACTTCTGGCCAGATATCTTTGAAAAGTAGGTGGGTGTCAGCTGATGACATTACTGGAAATCCTCTGGTTTTGAAGAAAAGTAATATGATATGTGATCTGCTGCACTGTTTCCTTTAATGAATACAGTGTCTGTGGTCCTCAACATTGCTCATTTCTTTGTGTCTTCGATGCTGAGAAATACAGGCAAACATTTATCCATCATATAAAACCATCAGGGAGGCATCTGATTGACTGCAGATTTATTCTGCAGCAGAACAACAACCCCAAAAAACAGTCAATGTCACCATGAATTATCTTCCATATAAAGAAGAACAAGGAGTCCTGGAGGTGATGATCCTGCCCTCACAGAGCAAAGAGAGTAGTGATCTGGCCCCGACAGAGCCCTGGGAGTAATTATTCGGCCCCCACAGAGTCCTGGGAGTAATGATCCAGCCCCCACAGAGCCCTGGGAGTAGTGATCCGGCCCCTACAGAGCCCTGGGAGTAATGATCTGGCCCCCACAAAGCGCTGGGAGTACTGATCCGGCCCCCACAGAGCGCTGATCTCACATCATCCCATCTGTCTGGGATTACACAGAGACAGAAGGATCTGCACAAACCTCATACATAGAAGATCTGTGGTTAGTTCTCCAAGATGTTTGGAACAACCTCCCTTCAGAGGTCCTTCATAAATTGTGTACAAGTGTACCGAGAAGAATTAATGCATTGATGCTGTCTTGAAGGCAAAGGACGATCCCACCAAATAGTGATTTAATTTCTCCTTTGTTCATTCATGTTATATTTTAATTGATAAAAGATTAAACTTTTAACACTTTTCCTTCTGAAAGCCTTCTATGTAGCTTTTCTCCAATCCTGCATAAAACGTTTCCACTGGGTTCTGATTGCAGCCTCTTTGCCACTCCCTTAGGGGGCGATGTTTACTCCATCTCGCCCCATAGACTGTATTTGTCCATTGCCGTCTATCTCCCGTTCATTTGATGGCGGGAAGTGTGTACCTGCAATATAGCCGACCCAGGAAAGATCCCAAGTTTTCTCCATACTCGTTTACTTCTTGAAACTCCTATAACATTCCTGATACATTTTCTTTCGTTTTGTATTTCATTTTTAGGATTTTATTATTAACCACAAAAATCACTGTTAGTCGTGGAAATGAAGTGACATTCTAGACCTGCATTCTGTGGCCTTGACATTTTGAATAATTTCTTATGAAGTGCATTTAATAAAACTGAAATTAAAAAAATCTGACGTGTGGCTCGGTCTTAACAAATCACCAAAAGATGTTAAAGGATTTTCTCATCAAACACATGAGCCGATAATGAAACGAGGTTTAGTAGATGACAAACGTGTTTTATTCACCTCATAAGAGCCTCCAATATGCCTCCTCATCGTCACACGGAATAAAAGCAGTGAAATATTGCCTGGAAGGAATTCCGATATGAAAGCATTCTTCATTTCACTCCTGCGAGGAAACCGCGGCCTTTCTTCAGACTAAAATTCAACCCTTATTTATTCTTTGGATACAAGCAGCTTTAAATGCAACCACATATATCGCCGTCTTTCGATGGAAATGGGGAGGAGGAAGCATGGTTTTCATTTGGTACAATTTCTTGCGGTTTGTGCTTCTAAACAGGATTCATATTTATGCCAGTGAGCGTAGGCACAAAATCAGTGCACGATCCATTTTATAGTCGCTGACGAACGGCTCATATCTTAGAGTATCGAAGGTGGCGTCCGGATTCATCACTTCCCGTATTGAGTGGTGCACAAAAGTGATGAAGACGGGGAAAGATCCTGCTCCATAAACACATCATACAGACGGCGGAGAAATAATAAAGCGGCCGTGATTTCTAGTTGTGTTTGACCATCCTCATTACTTCTTGTTTCGCTCTTTGTTTTGGTTCCTTCCCTTGAATTAACTTTTAGATTTATAGTACTTTTTATTTCCACCTCCGCAGACTGGTTAACTCTTGCCTCAGAGGTTATTTGATTTCGGTTGCTGCTTTCCTATATAACATAATTGTCATAATTCCCCTGGCTGGGAACGGTCTGGCAGCGGTCTACCCACAGGGAGGGATTACCGGCTGATTGGACCAGTCATGGTAGCTGTTGAACTTGGCTCATGTTGTGCCAGTTTTTATTCTACGACCCTCAAGTAAATTTGCTTTTCAAACTCCAAGTACACGACATGATGGATGTGAACTATATGAGGTCATTTTAGGAGAAGGTGCCCTACCTCAAGGCATTACGGATTTTACAGGGATATTTTTTTCTCTCTTGGATGAAAACTAATTCACATCAATTTTTTTTTTCCAGGGAGCATTGCTTGGTCTTTGAATCCCTATACCATCCAGGTGGTCTCCGTAAGGACAAGAACCCAATATTATTAGTGTTTCTTTTCAAATGGCTTCCATGGTTGGTCTATACCAAGGGTCTCAAACACGTGGCCCGCAGGCCGCATGCGGCCCCTCAGGGTAGTTCGTGCGGCCCCCAGGCCCGTGCCCCTGTTCACTATCGCGGCAGGTGCAGTGTCACTGTCTGCGATTTGTCAGATGAATGTGTTGCAGGCACTGCCCTCTCGCGCCGGCAATACAATCATCTGACATAAATCACTGACAGTGACACTGCACCTACCGCAATAGTGGCCGGAGGCACGGGTCTGGGGGCAACACGAAGCAGAGATGAGGCAGCGGAGGGAGCGCGGGACAGGTGAGAAGAATGGGGTGTGTGTGTGTGTTGGACGTTAACCCCTTAACGACCTATGACGTACTGGGTACGTTATGGCTCCCTGGTACTTAAGGACCCATGACGTACCCAGTACGTCATGGCGAAATCACAGCCCCGGTGGCTGTGATCGCTGCAAATACCTTAGATTCGGGGAGGAGGGGACCTCAGGAGCAGTGGTGTCTCCTCCCCGGACCTACGGAAGCTGTGATTGGCTGACGAACGCCGCTCAGCCAATCACAGCCAATAATGTTTCAGCCATTGAAAATCGCTGAAACATTGAAATCCAGCCAAGATCAGGGCAGCTGTAGCACTGATCATTGGCGGGAGCTGGGTGACCTGTGTTTCACCCGCCCCCAGCTCTGATTGGAGAGAGCGGCCTTGTGACCAATCTCTCCAATCACTGTGGATCTGGGGCCGCAGGCCACTCCACTCAGCTTCACTCCGGCGTCTCTGGAAGGTGAGGGGAGCTGCTGACCCATTACTACAGGATGGGGACAAAGTGCGCACATTACTATGAGATGGGGATAAGGCTGGGGACATTACTATAGGATTGGGACATTACAAGGATGGGCACATTATTACTATAGTATGGGCTCATTACTATAGGATAGGGACTAGGATGGGCACATGACTATAGAATGGGGACAAGGCTGGGGACATTACTATAGGATGGGGACAAGGCTGGGGACATTACTATAGGATGGGGACAAGGTGGGCACAGTACTATAGGATGGGGACTAGGATGGGCACAGTACTACAGGATGGGGACAATGTAGGCACATTAATGTAGGATAGGGACATTACTACAAGGGGACAAGGATGGGAAACATTACTATAGAATAGGGATAATGCTGGGGACATTACTATAGGGTGGGGAGAAGGTTGGCACATTACTAAAGGATGGGCACATTACTATAGAATGGGGACAGTACTATAGGATGGGGACATTGCTACAAGGGGACAAGGATAGGGAACATTACTATAAGATGGGGGACAAGGATGGACACATTACCATAGATAGGGAACATTACTATAGGATGGGGACAAGGATGAACACATTACTACAAAATGGGGACAAGGATGGGTAACATTACTTTAGGATGGGGACAAGGATGAGCACATTACTACAAAATGGGGACAAGGATGGGGAACATTACTTTAGGATGGGGACAAGGATGAGCACATTACTGTGGGATGGGGACTAGGATGGGGTACAATACTACAAGGGGACAAGGATGAACACATTACTGTGGGATGGGGCACAATACTGCAAGGGGACAAGGATGAGCACATTACAACAATATGGGGAACATTACTAAAAGATGTTGGTCAAAATTTCTATATAGTGCTAATTGTAAGACTATTAGTTAGCTCACACTGCTGTGCGGGCAGCTGCTGACACTGGAGTGCGAGCAGGCGTGGGGCTGGTGCGGGAGCGGGACACAAACTGCAGGGGCACCCGATGGAAGTCACATGGAAGTGCTTCCATGTGGCTTCTGGGGACCCGTTGACTTGTATGGAGTTACGATCCGTTATTACGGAACAGAATAGGACATGTTCCATAATAATGGAATAGACTTACGTTATCCGATGTGGTTTTTTTTGTAGGATCGGATGCACACGGTAGTGCTTCTATGTGCCATCCGATCCTACACAAAAGACATTGAAAAGATGGTCCTGTCAGTAGGTCCACAAAAAAACCGGAACAGGACAGACGGAACGGTCGTCTGAATGAGCCCTGACTCTGGAACAGTTTGTTTTTTCCTGTGCCCCTCTATTCTGAAGTTATACCTCAGGGTAATAAAGAAGTACATTTTCCCTTAAACCAACTGGGAGTATACCACAGAACCTGTATTTTAGAGAAGAAAAATTGGTTGAAGGGAAATTTTGTTTCTTTACTACCCGGAGGTCTAACTACAGAACGAAAGGGCAATGGGAAAAAAGAAACCTTGTTCCAGAATCAGTGGAGCAGTGGCAATTTGGAAGATACTTTGTTTAAGCTTACAAAATACAGGTTTGTTTATTTTTAAAATGAATTATACCTTACTTTTATACCTATACATTTCATACCTATACAATTTTTTACATTTAATACTTTTTTTTTATAATTATAGTTTTTTGTATTTTTTTTTTTTCTTTTTATGATCTTAAATATTTTTGCTTATTTTTTTTTCATTAATTTTGTTGGTTATTTAGTATATGAAGCCCATGGTGACTTCTCATATTACTTTGCTGTAGCAGATCTGTATATATTTTATACAATGTGCTGCCCAAAGAATCGTGGCGGTATTACCCTGGAATATCCTTTCGATGCCCTCGTCTTCCTAGCCATTTGTCTGTATGTCTCTGCATAGGTCCCTTGTAGTTTTCCATAAATAGAAGAGTCCATGGTCAGCATGTCCTTGCCCTTTATATCTTTAGTTGCTGGCACAGGAATTCTGAGTAATGATTTATTGCACTATTCGGGGCTGCATTCTTGCATACCTATATTTTCATATTAGCGTGCTTACGTGTGTCCTCAAGCAGCTGGAGGTGACCAGACTCGTGGCTACGAGCCCTTGCGTTATGGAGGGACCGTTCTTCCCTATACAGCAAAATGCAGGCTTCTGTCTGCTGCTTTCTCCAGTAAATTAATAGCGGTCACGTCCATCTTTACACACTGCAAACATTTCTGCGGCTTTAACATTAATTCTATACATCTGACAGCCGCTGTGCATGGAATCCTACAAGGTCTGTCCTGATAAATGTGACACCCCAAAAACAATTCTTTAATTGACATCCTCTCTTCTTCTTCTTCTTTTTTTTTTTTTTTTTTTTTTTAAATTAGGTTGTTATTACATGGGAGACAATTCAATAATTAGGAATTGTTAGGCCCGCCTGGTTTAATGCAATTTTTAATATTGTAATTAATTTCTATTGAAAGTAATTGTTTTGATATCAATATTTGTTATAAAAAAAAAACAATACCTTTATACTACCACTAATTTATAAAATAGGGCAAAAAAATCATAAGCGATAAACTTGGAACATTTAAGCACTTTGTTTCCACTGTAATAAATGGCTAATATGTCTAGTCCCATAGGAAACCGTATGCTGCAAAGGAGCCACTAAACCACCAGAGACTGTGGAGGCGGGCTTGCCCTGGCATATGATTGGGATTGTGATATTTTACAGTACTAGAAGCTAAAGGAGATTAAAAAATAAAGAGCAGTATAAGGCTGGCGTCACAGGTCCACATTTCATGATCTGTGATTTCCGGACCCACCGTGGGTCTCCAGACCAGACTGAACAATCCGGACACATGTAGCCGGTCTTTGATTTATGACTCCTATCCTGGTGGTTCCTTTTGTAGCATATTCTACTTTATCTTATTTGTAATGGTGGTGGATCTAGTCCTGCAGAGGTTTTTTTTTTTTTTTTAGCCTTATAGATAAATCTCTCCAGACCGCAGAATATAATATACGTATGATGTAGAAGGATCAAAAAAATCATGTCACCAGTCCTACAGCCCATTCTGGGTCCTCTGCACCTTTTCTTTTTCCTTTTCCCTACTTCATGCTTCCTCTTCAGCCTGCTTCACTCTACATCAGGCCTCTGACATCGCTGTACACTGTGCTGTCCATGTGCTGTGGCAGTACCACGTGCACCGCTCAAGTCCTATTAAGCTCTTAGGGGGACAAAAAATTGTGAGTGAATTGCAGAAAACTCTTATTCAATAGTGATGAGCGGGCACTACCATGCTCGGGTCCTCTGTACTCGTAACTAGTGATGAGTGGGCACTACCATGCTTAGGTGGTCGGTACTAGTAACTAGTGATGAGCGGGCACTACCATGCTCAGGTGCTCGGTACTCGTAACTAGTGGTGAGCGGGCACTACCATGCTCAGGTGCTCGGTATTTCTAACTAGTGATGAGCAGGCACTACCATGCTCGAGTGCTCGGTACTCGTAACTAGTGGTGAGTGGTTACTACCATGCTGAGGTGCTCAGTACTAATAATTAGTGATGAGTGGGCACTACCTTGCTCAGGTGCTCGGTACTCGTAACTAGTGAGTGGGTACTACCATGCTCGGGTGCTCAGTACTTGTAACTAGTGATGAGCGGGCACTACCTTGCTCAGGTGCTTGGTACTCGTAACTAGTGATGAGTGGACACTACCATGCTCGAGTGCTCAGTACTCGTAACTAGTGATGAGCGGGCACTACCATGCTGAGGTGCTCAGTACTAATAATTAGTGATGAGTGGGCACTACCATGCTCGGGTGCTCGGTACTCCTATCTAGTGATGAGCAGGCACTACCATGCTCGGGTGCTCTGTACTCGTAACTAGTGGTGAGTGGGTACTACCATGCTCAGGTGCTCAGTACTCGTAACTAGTGATGAGTGGGCACTACCATGCTCGAGTGCTCGGTACTCGTAACTAGTGGTGAGTGGGTACTACCATGCTCAGGTGCCCCCATAGCCATTAAAGGGCTTGCCTCCATGTCCATTGTTTAAAAATGCACCACCACGCAGCGTTCTGTTTGCCAGGGGTGGTGCATTCTTTATTAACAGCTCAGACTAGTGCAAGGAGTGTGCTAGCGTGATCTTCAGTTTGGCAAACAGAGGCCACTGTGCCTCGGCAACCTGGGAGAAACACAAGGGCACTGAAGCTGGCCAGATCCAGAGCAGAGCTAACAAGCTTTATAGAAATGAGCTTGTAAGCACTGCACTCTTTCCCTAAAAGACTGGCCACTATTGATTTGAATGAACAGTGAACAATAAATTAAAAAATGCCTCTTGAGAACAGGGCTCTAACCGGTAGGGACCCGAGTGGTCAGTAGCTAATCCCTGTCCTGTAGATTGACTACTATTTGGGGAATAATGTGAAGAGGAGCCTCCAGACTCGGCCTTGACCGATGTTTGGGAAGAAAGGATTTGAGCATTTTGATCTTTACTGATTGATCCTTTCTTTGGAAATAAAACGCCACTAGAGTCAGGACAAGCTGAGCATTCATGTGTAGGGGGCCCGGAGGGATTACACTAGAGCACATTTTTATTCACAATAGCATTGTTTCTATAGCGCCAACATATTCCGTATTGCTTTACAATTCAGAGGGTATGTGTACCAACAAAATAAGACTGGGCAGCACGGTGGTTCAGTGGTTAGCACTATACAGTGGCTCAGTAGTTAGCACTATACGGTTGCTCAGTGGTTAGCACTGTTGCTTTGCAGTGCTGGGGTCCTGGGTTCAAATCCTACTAAGGAGTTTGTGTGTTCTCCTTCAAATTCTCCAGTTTCCTCCCACACTCCAAAAAACCTAGTGATCAGGAATGTAGATTGTGAGCCCCAATGGGGACAGTGACTATCACATCTGTGGAATTAATGTTGCTATATAAGTGAATAAAATAAAAATATATATTGTATACATTATACTTCTGGTCCAAACAGTGACATACAAAAGGTGTATACATTTGTATCTCGGCTATAATTTCTTCCTCTGCAAAGAAAGGGACCTCAAATCTCTCCCTGTCCACACCTCCCAAAAATGGTGTATTTCCACCTGAAATATTCTGTGGGTATGGCATAAATATACAGTATATGGGTCTCAATAGTGGGATTTGCATCCGTCTGGAGACCGGGTCACTGACATGGTCAATTCATAACAGAAATCCAACCACCTCTGCACCGAGAGCCGCGTGCGATGGGGGCCCTGTTCCCGACAGATCCTCTATATCCTTATCGCTTATATGGGGAAATATATAGTATCTATTGTCTGGTGAGAAAATAGCATTGGTATTTTCCAGTGTTTGAGGCATTATATGATGAAAAATTATCTTGTAAAGGCCCCGTTACACGCAACGACATCGCTAACGAGATGTCATTGGAGTCACGGAATTCGAGATGCACGTCCGGCCTCGTTAGCGATGTTGTTGCGTGTGACCGCTACGAGCGACCGCTATCAAAAATACTCACCATATCGTTGATCGTTGACACGTCGTTAATTTTCAAAATATCGTTGCTGTTGCAGGACGCAGGTTGTTGGTTGTTCCTGAGGCAGCACACATCGCTACATGTGACACCCCAGGAACGACGAACAACAGCATACCTGCGTCCTCCGGCAACGAGGTGGGAGTGATGTTAATGCGGCTGCTCTCCGCTTCTATTGGTGGCCCGCTGTGTGACATTGCTGTGACGGCGCACGAACCTCCCCCTTAAACAAGAGATTGTTCGCCGGCCACAGCGACGTCGCTAGGAAGTAAGTTCGTGTGACGCGCACTACGGATATTGTTCGCCACGGGCAGCGATTTGCCCGTGACGCACAAACAACGGGGGCGGGTGCAATCGCTAGCGATGTCGCAGCGTGTAAAGCGGCCTTTACACTGGTGTAATATCATGGTAGTGCACGGAGTAACCTGTGTATGAAGACTTTACCATCTTGCTTGGGGTCTTGCTTGCTGACATAGTGAACTGCTAATTTACAGCTTGTTAAAAGCCCTCCTGGAGCGAAAGTGGCCCCCTCTGAATGTTCTCCATCTCAGGGTCAAGTGCACGTGGCTCCGGCCTTAGTCACACATCTATTTGTGGAGCCGGCTCTGCGGTCCCTCTAGTGTAATCCATGCTGGTCCTGCAGAGAAGGCTCTTTACAGGAATCCAGCAGACTGCAGTGTCCTTGCTGCGGCTCCTACTGAAGGAATGCCAATTTACATGCAGCCACTTCTGGAGGGTCTGCAGGGGGTGATTGATGCCTTGCATCTAGCAGTGCAAACCCAGGCCTAGCACAATGTGCAGGGTGTTGAGAGCAGGGACAGCTGCACAGGGCAGGAGGGGAGGGAGGAATATGGGAATATGACAAATGTGGAGCCAGGTGTCCGATTCGGGGGGGAATGCATTTAAACGCTCCATTTCCAGAACTCTTACCAACGGAAGCTTTTCACTGCTGAAGGAATGTTTCCTGCCAGTGATATCACAGTTACCAGAAATAATCATTAACCTTTCATTACTAAAATGGAAAGATAATGAATTCCGGAATCATTTAGGGAGAAAACCCTTCCCTACAATGTATTTGGGAGGCTGGCTGCGCTGCTATTATGTGGGATAACGTGATTAGGACAAGATGCACTTCTCAGTGTGTTCTCGTAGGGTCAGAAGATTCACTTACAGAACATCCCCTGGTACGTGGGCCTCAGCCCATCCACGGGAGATCCATAGCTCCAAATTACACTTCATTTATTTGAAGGCAATGTTGATTAGATTGGAGATATCTATGCTGTTCATGGGGAAGGGGTATGTAACATATAGGAGATGGATGCAAGTAGCAAAGCAGTCTCAGAAAGGTTTAATGTAGAGAAGTTGTGGGACACATCTGACAGTAACTCCCCTGCACCGTTGTAGTGGTGGTCACTAATGATGAGCGGGCACTACCATGCTCGCGTACTCGTCACTCATAACTAGTGATGAGCGGGCACTACCATGCTCGGGTGCTCGTTACTCGTAACTAGTGATGAGCGTACACTACCATGCTCGGGTGCGCAGTACTCGTAACTAGTGATAAGCGAGCACCACCATGCTCACGTACTCGCCACTCGTAACTAATGATGAGCGGGCACTACCATGCTCGCGTACTCGTCACTCGTAACTAGTGATGAGCGGGCACTACCATGCTCGGGTGCTCAGTACTCATACCTAGTGATGAGCGGGCACTACCATGCTCGGTTGCTCACTACTCGTAACTAGTGATGAGCGAGCACTACCATGCTCAGGTGCTCAGTACTCGTACCTAGTGATGAGCGAGCACTACCATGCTCGGGTGCTCAGTACTCGTAACTAGTGATGAGCAGGCACTACCATGCTCGGGTGCTCAGTACTCGTAACTAGTGATGAGCGGGCACTACCATGCTCAGGTGCTCAGTACTCGTAACTAGTGATGAGCGGGCACTACCATGCTTGGGTGCTTGGTACTCGTAACTAGTGATGAGCGGGCACTACCATGCTCGGGTGCTCAGTACTCGTAACTAGTGATGAGCAGGCACTACCATGCTTGGGTGCTTGGTACTCGTAACTAGTGATGAGCGAGCACTGCCATGCTCAGTACGCGGAACTAGTAATGAGTGAGCACTACCATGCTCAGGGGTTCAGTACTCATAACCAACAGTCTGATGCGATTGTTCCTCGTTGACTTCCATTATACTTGATACACCAGTCGAGCCCCTCCGAGTGTCCGACTGCTGATTATGAGTACTGAGCACCCGAGCATGGTATACTCGTTCCTCACTAGTGGTCATCAATAGTGAGGCGCGGACTCGCAGCTAACCAAAACCGGCGGACCTAACAGGATTTAAAAAAAAAAAAAAAAAAATCCGGTTCTCACCTGGGATTGATGTTGGGTATCTGGCTGGATTCCGGCTCATATAAGGGACCATAATCCAGCAATTTAAAATGATGGTAGAAGGGATTGGGGGATAGCAGCAGGCACACTTTACTTACCAAGGCTCCGAGTGGGCTATAACTGCTCCCATTAACTTCCGGAGCCGCACATTAGTCTTCATGCATATGCACTGCTTTCCCTGCACACCGTTGTCAGTGATTGGTTGCAAACGACCCCACGCTGAGTGGCAGCCAATCACAGACGCTATGCTTGTCTATTGTGGTATTAAAAATAAATAAAATTGGAGTAGGGTCCCCCCATATTATGATACCCAGCACAGATAAGGCCTAGGGCTACATGCCGCAGCCTCCGGCTGTGTGCTTATATTGACTGTGTATCAAACTAATAGGAATCGCATGCAACTTTTCTTTTTTTTTTTTAATTCTTCAAATAATAATAATAAAAAAGTGTGTGTGGCCCCCCCCCTCCCTCCCATTTTGATACTTACCCATGATAAAGACCGACACCTGTAGGCTGGTACTCTCAGGCTGAGTGGACCTATGGTTATTGGGAGCTTCCCAACCTAAAAATAGCAGCATGCAGCTGTCCAGAATTGTCGCATCCATTAGATGCGACAATCCCAGCATTTTACCCGGCTCTTCCAATTGCCCTGGTGCGGAGGCAGTTGGGGTAATAATAGGTTTATGGCAGCCCACAGCTGCCACTAAGCCCTAGATTAGTAATGGGATGCATCTATGAGACACCCCCCCCCCCCCATTACTAATCTGTAAGCGAAAAGAAATAAATCCTTTATTTGGAATATAAGACAAAAAAAAACCCCTCTTTCACCCCCCCAAAACACCCCTGCAGGTTTGACGTAATCCACACAAGGTCCCTCAGGGTAACCTATGTAATAATATTAGAACCCGGGCACACAACAAGTAGACAAGAAAAAAAGAGGATATGTATTTCTTTTGGTCTGCTTTATATAAAGGTATATTCCTTTTTCATAAATCTCGTACGGGTGAACGACTGACTCACTTACCTTGTGTCCCCTAGATACCATTATAGACTTCATTTTGATAAAGGCCTGGATGTTAGGCTGAAACGTTATTTTTTGTTTCAATCCTTTGCAAAAATAAAAAAGCAGACCAAAAGAAATACATATCCTCTTTTTTTCTTGTCTACTTGTTGTGTGCCCGGGTTCTAATATTACATTGGCCTTTTTTTTTTTCCCGGAGGCACCTATAAACCAACTGTGAGCCAGATATTATCCTATACTATCCTCAGGGTAACCTGACCTCAGGGTATTTAATTAAAGGGAACCTGTCATCAGAAATTTGGCTTTCAACCTAAATGTTTCCCCCTCTGCAGCTCGTGGGCTGCATTCTAGCAAGGTTTCTATACTTTTTGTGCCCCCTTTTAAACCAAAATAAATACTTTATAAAACTGTACCTTTCGGTTTGAAAATCTTGTAAATTCTCCATGGGGGCGGGCCGTGTAGCGTCCGTTGCTGTATCTTACGCCGTCCCCCATGCTCCAAATCATCCCTCAGGACGCCGCCCACTGCGCCCGAGGTCCCGTGCACGCCGGGACACCTGGTGATGTGGTCGCACGCACGAGAGTATGGGCGGCGCTGTGATTGCATCGCACGTGCGCGCCCATACTCTCGTGGGTGCTCTCTCCCCTCTGTACGTCGCTCAGATCCTCTCCGCCCCTCCCATCTATTTCCAGCTGCAGGGTACGATGGGAAGGAGGTGACGTCAGGCCGGCGCAGAACGCTGGAGGCAGTGGGGAAAGGGCGGGCACGAGAGTATGGGCGGGCACTTGCGATGCAATCACAGCGCCACCCATACTTTCGTGCCTGCGACCACGTAACTAGGTGTCCCGGTGTGCACGGGACCTCGGGCGCAGTGGGCGGCGTCCTGAGGGATGATTTGGAGCATGGGGGACGGCGTAAGATACAGCAACGGACGCTACACGGCCCGCCCCCATGGACGATTTACAAGATTTTCAAACCGAAAGGTACAGTTTTATAAAGTATTTATTTTGGTTTAAAAGGGGGCACAAAAAGTATAGAAACCTTGCTAGAATGCAGCCCACAAGCTGCAGAGGGGGAAACTTTTAGGTTGAAAGCCAAATTTCTGATGACAGGTTCCCTTTAAACTCAGTGGCCCCACCTGAGGTCAGGTTAGCTGCAGTCACAGGTGGAGGACCGTTCCAGCTGTGACTGAAACTTACCTGTGACGTCACCGCTGATCGTGGCTCAGTCTCTGCCTGGAGTTACAGCGTGCGGACATGTTCCATGATCACGCGCTGTCATGTTAGATGTAGCAGAGCTTTATTGTCGTGGGACTCCATGCTTAGCCGGCTGTTTAAGATTTCTCATAACATATCACCTATGGAGTTTAACTTGGGTTAATATTTTGGGACTGACACACCCAACCCAATATTTCCATATCTGACGCTTGTATGTGCTTCTACACATTACATTTTTATAGAGTATGTTTTGGTTTATACTTTTTTCCTTGTATAGATCAAAATTTATACATAAAAGTAAGAAACTTTGTAATATATTTCATCAGGGAAATCTTTTTTTTTCCCCTCCTGGACTGATCGTTTTTTCTGAAAATTCTCAATTGAAAGGTAAAATGTGACCAGTGAACATAGATCTTTCCATCAGTGAGAGAGAAGGCAGTTGGTGCTCATAAAGGTGTATGGAAAACGGTAAGTGTTATAGTAAAATGTCTGCGTTGGCCTCTATTGCCCCCCCCCCCTTTTCCAAAGGGTATTAAAAGCCCCAAGAGCTAAATACTGATTTTATCCATGAATGGAGAGTGAACGCTCAAGTGCAGGAGAAGGAAGCAGATCTCCCTGATGAGAGAGATCACAAAGTTACTTCTTTTCTGTCTATTATTGATTTACTAAATAAAAAATAAAACTTGAACTATATTCAATCCTCAAAAAAACCACAATTGTGCTGAAATGTGAGGTCATTTACTGTGACACGGTAAGCTGCTGTAATAGACTAATTATGTGTTCATTAGAGGAGGCTTGTAACACGCTATGTGGATTGTCCAAGTCTGAGGCCAAACTGTGGCAGGTCTGAGGAACGTTCCTTCCCGGACGGGTGAGGAATGTGACAGGTCTCCTCCAGCTTACAACTAATTATGTGCTTATGGCTGCTGCCCTGTAGGGTCCAATGATGAACTCTACTCTCCTGGCTGAAGTAGTTTTCCCACAAACCCTTGGAGTGTAAAGGCCCCTTTACACACTGAGACTTTCTAGCGATTCCACCAGCGATCTCGACCTGGCCGGGATCCCTGGAAAGTCTCTAACAGTCGCTGGTGAGCTGTCAAACAGGCAGATCTGGCCAACGACGCAGCAGCGATACGGACCTGCAGAACGACCTCACTGGAAAAGGAACGCTAGCAGGCCTATGGGCTGGGTCGCTAACAATGTCATTGTAACGGTGTTAAACACACCGATACATGCTGCGCAGCGGGAGACAAAGGACCAAAGAATGGTCCTGAACAACTTGTAGCGATCAGCGACCTCACAGCGGGGGCCAGGTCGCCGATGCGTGTCACACACTGCAATGTCGCTGGGGAGGTCGCTATTACGTCACAAAACCGGTGACATTACAGCGATATCGCTAGCGATGCTGCAGTGTGTAAAGGGGCCTTTAGTGGCAGGATCCTCGTATAGACACCTATGCATAGGTCTGATTTATCCCACTGATTGCAGGAGCAGCGAGGACGGAAGTGCCCTAAACACATGAAAATGTAACTGTCTGCTGAAATAATACTCCGAGACACACTGGCTATAATGTGGATGTTATTAGCCCTTGAATTTAAAGGGGTATCCTTCTCTTAAATTTAAAGCATATCCATAGGATGTGAGAAATGCAGGACCCACATGTGCTATGCATTTATCTCAAGACTCAGACCCCATCGCCTGCTGCTGGCAGTGGAGGAGGCAGGATTGTAATTCACTTGTATGGGAATTCCTATAAAGCCTCTTCACTTACAGCTCCCAATGCACTTTCCATCAGTGGGAACCCCATCTACCATTTTTTGCACATCGGGTGGATTATGTCTTGAATTCACTAGATCCAAATACTCCTTTACGTCCATTTGATGCCAGCTTAGTATTGGAGGCATATTTATTTTTTGTGCTGCGTATTTTTGTACTTTAAAAAAAAAAAAAAAAAAGGCAACGCAGCGTATTATAGTCCCAGTAACATGGAGGAGATTTAAGAAAATCTCATGTCTCCTCTGGTGCTTTTTTTGTTTTTAAAACCATCCGTATCTTTTGCCTTTTATTTGCATTTCTCCAAAGCCTTGCATAGATGAGATGCAGCGCGGTCCAATGGTGGGATTTGCTGTGCTGTTACTTACCACACTAGAATTATTTTATTTTTTTTTTAAACTAAAAAATAAAACTCGCTCTGTAGCAATAAAAAAACGTTGACTGAAAAAAAAAAAAAAAGTTACAGCTCTTCGTAGAAAGGGAAGAAAAAAATGTCTGTGTCTTCAAAGAGTTAAAATAGTCAGTGTGCAATTTCTTTCGAATGGTTGAGTAAAGGGATTTCTTTTCCCAGAAACGCATTGATTGCCTCTCCAATATATCTTATAATCAATAATAGATTGTGGGAGACGACTTGCCTTTCATCCTAAGACTGGAAACCAGTACAAGTGCCCTGCAGCTGCATAACACTGGGATTAGCCAGTCTATAGTAATATGCAGGTATAGAAATTAGGCACCAGAGGAACACAACCCAACCAGTGGGCGGCCATCAGTCCGAGGAGCTTACTGGTGTACTGGTGACCTGTCACTGGCTTTCCTGACATAGAAGCATATAGGTACCTGTGTCAGTTCCAAAGCAGAGGCCGCTTTGTGATCAGTGGGTTCCAGGAGGTAGAGGCCTGGTGCCCAAACATTAAAGGGAACCTGTCATCTGATTCATCCTGCCCAAACTGAGTGATATGGAGCGGACACCGGCTCCTATGTTATTGTAGCTGAGTAGGTTTCATTCTAAAAGTCAGAAACACCTTCCGGGGACCATGCAACTAGGATGCGGCTTCTCTCCACCCTGCTCCTTTTGACTGACAGGTGTCTCCCTATATATAGTGATGAGTGAGCACTACCATGCTCGGGGGCTCTGTAGTCTGAATGAGCAGTTGCATGCTCGGATGGGTGAGACTCAAGTATAATGGAAGCCAATGGGGAACTCGATCATTTTGCCAGGAAATCTTCTGTAAAAAATGCTTGAGATCCCCATTGACTTATGCGGGCGTCACACGAGACGATCTATCGTGCGAGATGTCGTCGGGGGTCACAGTTTTCGTGACGCACATCCATCATCGATTACGACGTCCCGTGTGACACCTACGAGCGACGCAGAACGTTCGCAAATCGTGTATCATTGACACATCGTTTATTTTAAAAAAGTCGTTTATTTTTCTTTGTGCCGGTTGTTCATCGTACCCGGGGCAGCACACATTGCTCCGTGTGACACCCCGGGAACGATGAACACAGCTTACCTGCGTCCCGCGGCTCCCGCCGGCTATGCGGAGGGAAAGAGGTGGGCGGGATGTTTACGTCCCACTCATCTCTGCCCCTCCACTTCTATTGGGTGGCCGCTGTGTGACGTCGCTGTGACGCCGAACGTCCCACCCCCTTCAGGAAGTGAATGTTCGCCGCCCACAGCGAGGTCGCTCAGCAGGTAAGTACGTGTGACGGCAGTTTAACGACTTTGTGCGCCACGGGCAACTAATTGCTCGTGACGCACAAACGACGGGGGCGGGTACGATCGCTCGTGAGATCGCATGATAGATCGTATCATGTGACGCCCGCATTACTTTATATTCGGGTACTCGAGTCGTGTCCATCCATCTGCTCATTACAAATACCAAGCACCCAGGCATGGTAGTGCCCACTCATCACTACCTATATATACACACACAGGTGGCGTGGTGTCAGACTAGTGGGGTGGGAGAAGCCCCCAGAGCCCTGCCTCTTGGACTAGTCCAATTCACATCAGTAAAACATACCCAGCTGTAATAGCAGAGCCGGTCCGCATTCATGTTGCATGTGATTATGGCAGAATGTATCCATCTTTTACAGAACAGACTTAAGAAAAAACTGTTGCCTTGTGTCCTACCTCCCAGTATCAGGATATTTTGTAATTTCCACATTTCGGTACTTATGGATCCCAGTCTTTGCTCACCGGGTATGTGTCGCCATATGATGAAATGCAGGATTACGCTATAAGCGGTGGCAGAATATAATGTATGTGTATGATGGACGTACATATCAGACATTCGCAGTATGTGGCTGCACTGCAGAGATTTCCAATCCTAAGTATGCAGCACAAGGCGAGGTTCACTTCAGGACACATGGCCGCAGCGGTGTTTCTATAAAGATTGTTTCTGGACAATCTGTCGTTATTAGGTTGAGGTTTAGAACAATAAAATCTGTAATTGTATGTGGTCGGGGCTGGTGACGAGCGGCCCGGTCTCCTTGCACCGAGGCCCTGCTCAGAGGCTGCCTGCAGAGATTCAGGATTTAATGCCGAATGTTAGGGAATTTGTACATTTTCTTTTCTACTCTGAAGGTAGAAGTGTAAAATCCTAATAGAGAAATGTATTTACCCGGAGAGTCCCCTGCACGGTCCAGCCATTTACTCCAGTGAAAACAATTTGGCTGATTTACTAACCTGCGCCTTACAGGCTCAGCACCATGGGTGGTATTTTATTCTCTTTCTGTAGCTTGTCTGACAAAGGGGCTTGGCTTAGCAGGAAAGGGGTGTGGCTTGATTTCTGGTACAAAGTAAGGGTGTGTGCACACAGCATTATTTTTAGCCGATTCTGCTTGCATCATCACCTGTAAATGGGATTTGTGCTGCCGATACTCTCGTTCTGTCCCTCGTACAGCATTCGGTTATTAATGTTTGTGTTTACACTAACATTGGGCAGATTTCCTAAAGCGGACTAGTTTTCATTCCTATCGCTGTTCATGGAAGACTGTATCGTGTCTGGCTTTTCAGCGTTATACAGTGCTGGCCAAAACTATTGGCACCCCTGCAATTCTGTCAGATAATACTCAGTTTCTTCCTGAAAATGATTGCAATCACAAATTCTTTGGTATTATTATCTTCATTTAATTTGTCTTCAATGAAAAAAAACAAATTGTCATAAAGCCAAAAATCATGTGATGCTTCTCTACTTTGTGTAATTAACAGCACCTGTAACTTACCTGTGGCACCTAACAGGTGCTGGCAATAATAAATCACACTTGCAGCCAGTTGACATGGATTAAAGTTGACTCAACCTCTGTCCTGTGTCCTTGTGTGCACCACATTGAGCATGGAGAAAAGAAAGACCAAAGAACTGTCTGAGGACTTGAGAATCCAAATTGTGAGGAAGCATGAGCAATCTCAAGGCTACAAGTCCATCTCCAAAGACCTGAAAGCTCCTGTGTCTACGGTGCGCAGTGTCATCAAGAAGTTTAAAGCCCATGGCACTGTGGCTAACCTCCCTAGCTGTGGAAGGAAAAGAAAAATTGACGAGAGATTTCAACTCAAGATTGTGCGGATGGTGGATAAAGAACCTCGACTAACATCCAAACAAGTTCAAGCTGCCCTGTAGTCCGAGGATACAACAGTGTCAACCCGTACTATCCATCGGTGTCTGAATGAAAAGGGTCTGTATGGTAGGATACCTAGGAAGACACCACTTCTTACCCCGAGACATAGAAAAGCCAGACTGGAGTTTGCCAAAACTTACCTGAGAAAGCTTAAAACGTTTTGGAAGAATGTTCTCTGGTCAGATGAGACAAAAGTAGAGCTTTTTGGGAAAAGCCATCAACATAGTTTACAGGAAAAAAAAACAGGCATTCAAAAAAAAGAACACTGTCCCTACAGTCAAACATGGCGGAGGTTCCCTGATGTTTTGGGGTTGCTTTGCTGCCTCTGGCAAAGGACTGCTTGACCGTGTGCATGGCATTATGAAGTCTGAAGACTACCAACAAATTTTGCAGCATAATGTAGGGCCCAGTGTGAGAAAGCTGCGTCTCCCTCAGAGGTCATGGGTCTTCCAGCAGGACAATGACCCAAAACACACTTCAAAAAGCACTAGAAAATGGTTTGAAAGAAAGCACTGGAGAATACTAAAGTGGCCAGCAATGAGTCCAGACCTGAACCCCATAGAACACCTGTGGAGAGATCTCAAAATGGCAGTTTGGAGAAGGCACCTTCAAAACTCAGGAACCTGGAGCAGTTTGCCAAAGAAGAATGGTCTAAAATTCCAGCAGAGCATTGTAAGAAACTCATTGATGGTGACCGGAAGCGGTTGTTCGCAGTTATTTTGGCTAAAAGGTTGTGCAACAAGTATTAGGCTAAGGGTGCCAATACGTTTGTCTGGCCCACTTTTGGAGCGAAATGATCAATGATTTGATTTTTGTTTCATTCTCTGTGTTTTTTCATTGCGAGCAAAATAAATGAAGATAATAATACCAAAGAATTTGTGATTGCAATCATTTTCAAGAAGAAACTGAGTATTATCTGACAGAATTGCAGGGGTGCCAATACTTTTGGACAGCACTGTATACTCGATCGCAGCAGATTGTTTTGCAGAATCATCACAGCAAAATCCCAGAGTGATAATCCCCATCCCTGATGGGATGAAAAATTCTGAGTATGAGTGTCAAATTTCCAGTGTCACTGCTGATACCTGACCTGTGACTACTGGTGACGACACCCGTTCAACCAGTGCACAATGTGTCACACCCATATGCTGCAAGTGGTTGCACTGGCCGCCATATTTGCCAACATCAGGTCACCATACTAATGCTCTGCAGGATACAGCAGCCTCCAAGACAAAGGCGGAGGCATAACATACTGATGAAACAGTCACACATCAACATTCATGGAGGACAATATCATCTATTCTTGTACAGGGTGCCAGGGGGTGTACTTAGTGCTAGGCATGACCAATAGGCAGGAAGGTGGCCAATGCGCACTACAGGCATTAGGCGTAGGTTAATTGCAGTACCCTGCGGACCTCCTGCTGCCGGCGTCTGTGGCTCTTCTTTTCATTAGTGGGCCTGATTTGATGTCACGACGCAAAGATGATGTTACACAAAAGAAGAGTCGCGTCTCGTGTGGAAAAAAAACTCCAAAAGGTGCACATTTTTATGACTTTTCAAAGCAATCAATGCCAGAATTCTGGAGTAATCATTGTGAAGAATCGGGGCCTTTGTGCTCACAGGTCTCCTATATGAAGAATCGGGGCCTTTGTGCTCGCAGGTCTCCTATATGAAGAATCGGGGCCTTTGTGCTCGCAGGTCTCCTATATGAAGAATCGGTGCCTTTGTGCACGCAGGTCTCCTATATGAAGAATCGGTGCCTTTGTGCATGCAGGTCTCCTATATGAAGAGTCGGGGCCTTTGTGCTCGCAGGTCTCCTATATGAAGAATCTGTGCCTTTGTGCTCGCAGATCTCCTATATGAAGAATCTGTGCCTTTGTGCTCGCAGATCTCCTATATGAAGAATCGGTGCCTTTGTGCTCGCAGGTCTCCTATATGAAGAGTCGGGGCCTTTGTGCTCGCAGGTCTCCTATATGAAGAATCGGTGCCTTTGTGCACACAGGTCTCCTATATGAAGAATCGGGGCCTTTGTGCACGCAGGTCTCCTATATGAAGAATCGGGGCCTTTGTGCTCGCAGGTCTCCTATATGAAGAATCGGTGCCTTTGTGCACACAGGTCTCCTATATGAAGAATCGGGGCCTTTGTGCACGCAGGTCTCCTATATGAAGAATCGGTGCCTTTGTGCACACAGGTCTCCTATATGAAGAATCGGGGCCTTTGTGCTCGCAGGTCTCTTATATGAAGAATCGGTGCCTTTTGTGCACGCAGGTCTCCTATATGAAGAATCGGGGCCTTTGTGCTCGCAGGTCTCCTATATGAAGAATCGGGGCCTTTGTGCACGCAGGTCTCCTATATGAAGAATCGGGGCCTTTGTGCTCGCAGGTCTCCTATATGAAAAATCGGTGCCTTTGTGCTCGCAGGTCTCCTATATGAAGAATCGGGGCCTTTGTGCTCGCAGGTCTCCTATATGAAGAGTCGGGGCCTTTGTGCTCGCAGGTCTTCTATATGAAGAATCGGGGCCTTTGTGCTCGCAGGTCTCCTATATGAAGAATCGGGGCCTTTGTGCTCGCAGGTCTCCTATATGAAGAATCGGGGCCTTTGTGCACGCAGGTCTCCTATATGAAGAATCGGTGCCTTTGTGCACGCAGGTCTCCTATATGAAGAATCGGTGCCTTTGTGCATGCAGGTCTCCTATATGAAGAGTCGGGGCCTTTGTGCTCGCAGGTCTCCTATATGAAGAATCGGGGCCTTTGTGCTCGCAGGTCTCCTATATGAAGAGTCGGGGCCTTTGTGCACGCAGGTCTCCTATATGAAGAGTCGGGGCCTTTGTGCTCGCAGGTCTCCTATATGAAGAATCGGGGCCTTTGTGCTCGCAGGTCTCCTATATGAAGAATCGGGGCCTTTGTGCTCGCAGGTCTCCTATATGAAGAGTCGGGGCCTTTGTGCTCGCAGTTCTCCTATATGAAGAATCGGGGCCTTTGTGCTCGCAGGTCTCCTATATGAAGAATCGGAGCCTTTGTGCTCGCAGGTCTCCTATATGAAGAGTCGGGGCCTTTGTGCTCGCAGTTCTCCTATATGAAGAATCGGGGCCTTTGTGCTCGCAGATCTCCTATATGAAGAATCGGGGCCTTTGTGCTCGCAGGTCTCCTATATGAAGAGTCGGGGCCTTTGTGCTCGCAGTTCTCCTATATGAAGAGTCGGGGCCTTTGTGCTCGCAGATCTCCTATATGAAGAGTCGGGGCCTTTGTGCTCGCAGTTCTCCTATATGAAGAGTCGGGGCCTTTGTGCTCGCAGGTCTCCTATATGAAGAGTCGGGGCCTTTGTGCTCGCAGGTCTCCTATATGAAGAATCGGGGCCTTTGTGCTCGCAGATCTCCTATATGAAGAGTCGGGGCCTTTGTGCTCGCAGGTCTCCTATATGAAGAATCGGGGCCTTTGTGCACGCAGGTCTCCTATATGAAGAATCGGGGCCTTTGTGCTCGCAGGTCTCCTATATGAAGAGTCGGGGCCTTTGTGCTCGCAGGTCTCCTATATGAAGAATCGGTGCCTTTGTGCTCGCAGGTCTCCTATATGAAGAATCGGGGCCTTTGTGCTCGCAGATCTCCTATATGAAGAGTCGGGGCCTTTGTGCTCGCAGATCTCCTATATGAAGAATCGGGGCCTTTGTGCACGCAGGTCTCCTATATGAAGAATCGGGGCCTTTGTGCTCGCAGGTCTCCTATATGAAGAGTCGGGGCCTTTGTGCTCGCAGGTCTCCTATATGAAGAATCGGTGCCTTTGTGCTCGCAGGTCTCCTATATGATTATCTGCTTAGTATAAGGGTGCATTCTGGTTTTTGTTTTTTCGCCCATCTAACAGCAAATAGTAATGAGTAGAGAGTATTATAGTACTTACCAGTCGCTGTCTGTTTCTCAATGTAAGTTTATGAGACTCAGAGGTTAGTCTCAGAGTTCCATGGATAAAATATAAAAAGTGACCTCCACTTTACACAGAAGACCCTTCAATTCCGCAAGTGACAAATGCAGTCACGTGATGCTGGAAGCGGCTGAAGACAGTGACCGGTGGGTAGTGCAATGCTAAGCAGTAGTCCTGTTCTTGCTATTCTCGGTTTGCTTGTCAGCCATTACAAGATGTAATGTAAGACATATAATCTGGTTGTTGCTGCACTACCTAAGCTTTAAGAAGTAAACGTATTTATTATCTCGGTGGGTGAATGATGCGCTTTGTTGGAGCGGGAGTAGAACTGCAGCTCCTGTACCGGTGAAGCTGGGTGACGCATGAATAAGGCCTTATTCACACATTCTGTACCGGGGTGAGCGGTGCATGAATTGATAAAAACTACAATGGACATTTTTGGACCCACTCCTGGTTTTAGTTATAAAGGGGTTCTCTGGCCTTAGCCTACAAGTCTGCAGTCACTACCTAGCTTGCACTGGAAGGATTTTCCAGCACCGGGTGCGGGCAGTCATGTGACAAGTATGCAACTTTCATACTTCTGGCCACATTTTAACTAGACTGTATCCGGCCTCACTCATTGCACTTGTATTGAGCGAGGCTGCGGCCATCTAGTTAGCACGCCACAACATGTATGCAGATTACAGACTTGCAGTCGCGCACCTGGCACTGGAGAATCATCATAGCGTGCAGCGTGCGCAATGTGAGGATCTACAAGTCTGCAGTCACAGACCTTGACTGTATCTGAAGGCCAAGTAACCCCTTTAAGGGCACTTATACTCTGTGCATATATTATGTGGGAAACTCCCATAGCAGCAGATAAGTTAAGAGATTTTAAAAAAGTTTCATGTACACATTGTGGACTTTACCTTTGCAATTCAATAAGTGGAATTCTCAACAAAGATTCTCTAATATGTCTGGATTTTGATGCAGAAAATCCTTATCAAATTCACGTATGCATGTAGCTTTATACAGTAGCAAGATACTCAGGTGTGAATAAAGCCTAAGGCCCAGATTCATCAAAGCACTTTCACCAGATTTCTGACAAATTGTTTTGAAAAGTTGCAACTTTTGGTGTTTACGCCAATTTCTTCCAGCTATGCCAGAGCAGGTGGTGCATGCCCCAACTCAGAGTTCATGGCTTTCCTTATGACAAAGATTTTTACTCTAGTCCATCACTGGAGTAACATTTCAGATGTGGTGCACAGAGGCGCACACCCCTGCTCAGACGCTCCTGATTCATTTAAGAGGCATGTGTCTTTAAATGAATCAGGCGCCTCTGACTCCAACACAGTGTAACATTTGTAGCAGGAGTGCTGTGACTTTCCTACATGAGGTGAGACATTAAATTAACACCCAATGTGTGTCAACAAGAGCGATATTAGGAACTTATATCCAGTAGTGATAATGCACCACCCATATCTCACAATTATACAGTGTGTCCACCCATATCCTGTCCACCGCCATTAACTTGAGAACGGCGGCAGCTATAGGCATTGGTGTCTAGGTATAGTAAAGTAGCCATGTGCTATGCAATGAAACCACCTATAGCGCCACCTGGTGGAAAACAACGGAGTTAGAATTTTTATCTCGAAAACGGAACGAGATAGAGAAAAAAAAGTGAATTAAAAAATTGTAGGGCATCATCAATTCAATACGAATCGACACCTTGCATACAGAAATGCTATGATATGAAACCCATGACCCCCCAAAACATTGAATGCTGGTCACGCATATGGCGCTCATTTAACTTTGATGCTCAAAGTGGCCCCCGTCAGCTGCAATGCACGTCTGGACTCTGCACAGCATACTGCATCTTGCTGCACGCTGTGCAATATGGTAGGTGACACGTTTGCACAAGCATCTGTGATACGTCGTCGTAGGACCTGCAATGTTGGTGGAGGGGGTCGCATACACCTGCTGTTTGATGTGACCTCACAGAAAGAAGTCCAATGGGGTCAGGTCAGGTGAGCGTGGAGGCCACTCCCACAGCCACCATACCCAATGACTTGTAGGAAGGTCTCCATGAGGTATCACTTCACGTCCACAGCCTTATGAGTTTTACAGGTTCTAATCATAGCATTTCTGTATGCAAGGTGTCGATTCGTATTGAATTGATGATGCCCTACAGCTTTGGCATTCACTTTTTTTTCTCTCTCGTTCCGTTTGAGATAAAAATGCTAACTCCATTGATTTCCACCAGGTGGTTTCATTTGCGTAGCGCATGGCTACTTTACTATACCTAGACACCACTTCTATTCCTATAGCTGCTGCCGTTCTCAAGCTAATGGCAGTGGACAGAATATGGGTGGACACACTGTATAAATGAAAGAATGGCTATTAAATATCAATAACAAGCCCTATCAAGAGAATAACCGATACCAAAGAATAAAATCCAAAATGTATTAGTATATAGAATTAAAAAGGCAAGATAAACGGTAATGAAAGTGCGTTTTGCACGAAAATGACAGAAAAAGGAGCAGCAAAGAAGGTCTCTATACCTTGGTTGCTGCTCCTTTTTGTGCTGTCGTTTTTGTAGTGCAAAATGCACTTTCACTACTCTTTATCTTGCCTTTTTAATTCTATATACTAATAAATTTTGGCTTTTATTCTTTGGTACCGGCTCTTCTCTTGCTAGGGCTCGTTATGGGGTGCGATATGTGGAGTTGCTGGGGCTTGTGAGCACAGGTCAGTTTACATAACATTTTCTCCACACTGCTGGGACTGTAATACTTGGTGGGGGGTGTTTCGGTTCCTCACAGTCGCCAGTTAGATACTTGCTGGTATTTTCTAATCTTCCTTTGCACTGTTGTCTGGATGTTTTTGTTACGCCGTCAGGTGGAGGGATTATATGTATCCGCTGTATCTGTATCAGTCTGCGCAAGTTACAGGCAGCTGAAATTCGCATGCAGGATCTCGGCGGTGGCCAAGTGAAACACAGGTGAAGCCGTATAACCACAGGAGTATTAACACATCATAACCCCAATTCCTGTTTGGGATGCCCCTTTCCAAGCATGGTGGCATCAGCACAGTATTAAACCATCCGAGGTGTTTTACTGGTGGTCCTGTGTTTTCTTTTTCCTCCCAGTCTCCTGCCAGAATTGCATCTGTTTTCGGTTTCTTGGTGCTACCCCAGAAAGAATCGCACACATTGTAGGTCTGTTTGTCGTATGAAGCAATGGTAATGACTCCCCCCAGCTCTGCCGCGCCAACGTGTTACCAATCACAGCAGAACCAGTAGCCTAATGGGCTTTTAATCAGTTGTATGTATGGGATGCTTCCCCAGAAGCTGATTGTGATGTAAACCTGAACCATATTTCTGTACGGCCACAGTAGGGGCGGCCTGTGAATCACCTCCATATGGACGGCGCTGGGAACCGGAATTAGCATTTCATTCATATATTTACCAGCTAAAACAATGTTCTCCTTTGTTCTAGGTATCTAAACCATGTACGGGCTGCCTCCCCACAGGATCTGGCCGGGGGCTATACTTCCTCCCTCGCCTGCCACCGGGCCCTGCAGGACGCCTTCAGTGGGCTGTTCTGGATGCCACGTTAGCGTCCACTGGCCCTGGACCAGCCTCTCACACAAGCCAATCTGGTGAAATGATGGCCATCTGCACCGTCCCTCGGCCGCGGGCACTTTAATAAAGACAGCTGTGTTTCGGGGGAATGTTTTTGTTTTGGAGGTTTTTTTTTTCTTGCTCTTATGGCACAGCTGAGCGCAACTGAAACAACAAGTCCTCGTCTGATGGAAGCCATGAATAATTCCATTTATATCAGGGATTTCTCTTAAGAAGTTGTAAATTTTCTGTTTATCTTTAAATAAAGCCAAGTTTTATTAGTTTTGTGGTTTTCCGTTTTCTACGAGGATTTTTCCTTTAAATAAATATTGCTGTGGAATAATTCAGAGTGTAGCTGTGTGTAAACACGGAGGGGCACATGTATGAAAAGGGGGCTTCAGCGGTCAATGTGCAGCGCAGGTTTCCGGCTGTGTCCCTCATCCGAGTGCAGCGGTTTCTAACCTGTGGTTTTCCAGATGATGCTAAACTACAGCGCTCAATGCGGCACGCTGAGACGCCGAGCGCTGCAACAGCTAATGAACCGCAGGGTAAAACCACCGCATTATAGCCAACATGTAATATTTCTCTCTAGACTACTGTGCATGTGAGAATCCATTCTATATGCTATAGCTGCTAAGACACGAGGAACCAGTCATGTGTAAGAATGCTATTAACCTGCAGATATGGGCTAATCTGCAGGTTAATAGCGTTTGAAGCCTGTACAGGGCCAGTTATAGCCGCCGCTGTCCATTCATTGAACCTTGCTGCCAGGAGGGAAAGAACTTTAATCCTCCAGTCAGCGTCCCAGTTTCAGTCATGGGGCCAGTGCCAGTTCTATGTGCAGGCAACGGGCAGATTTCAAACGCTATTAACCTGCAGATTAACACCATACGATCACGTTAATAGCGTTTTAAGACATGACCAGTTCCCATTAAGATTGGAGATGGTGCAAATCAATTAGGCAGGGTACACATATCCAGCTTTTCGCCGGTTTGACTAATACGGGGCACGCCAGTAGTGTGTATACAGGACACTGGCAGCGCAGGTCACATGCTGTCATGTGACCCGGAAGTTGCGACGCTGCCACTGTACTGTATCATACTGTACAGACGTGCGCCACATCCGTCAAACCGGCGAAAAGCCGGATAAGTAGAGTCGGCAGAGTGGCCATGTCAGTAATGTGTAGTTGCAGGTTGGGAGCCCAGAGAGGTGGTCCTCAGGGCTTTTACCAGGGCCAGATATTACTGGTATGGCCTCTGTACAGGGTCATACAAATAAATTCACACCCCCCCCTCTATAATACTACTCTTCTGACTGCAATAACTTATGCCAGGTTTTTGCTATGTAATCTGAGAGCAACATGATGTAGGGTTAAGACCCTGATTCCAGTGATGTCACTTACTAGGCTTCTGTGTGCAGTTGTGATAGAATCACTATTTTCTCTCCTCTAAATATAGCAGTGCTTGATATATTGAGCTGTGTATAGCAACACCCACTCCACTGATTAGCAGCTGAAGCCATCAATCAGGGGTCGGGTTACACAGATTAGGTGGCATGTATATGAGACCTAGGCTGGGGTCACACATAGCAACGCACCAGCGATCCGACCTGGCAGAGATCGTTGGTGCGTCGCTACATGGTCGCTGGTGAGCTATCAATCAGGCAGATCACACCACCGACCAGCCACCAGCAACTCCTGTAACGATGCTGCGCTTGGTAACCAGGGTAAATATCGGGTAACCAAGTAAAGCGCTTTGCTTGGTTACCCGATATTTACCCTGGTTACCAGCATACACCGCTTACAGGCTGCCAGCGCTGGCCCCCTGTATACGTAGCTAGGGTACACATCGGGTTACTAAGCAAAGCACTTTGCTTACTTACCCGATATTTACCCTGGCTACATGTGCAGGGAGCCAGCAATGGCAACCTGTAAGCGGTGTTGCTGGTAACCAAGCAAAGCACTTTGCTTAGTTACCTGATATATACCCTGGCTACGTGTGCAGGGAGCCAGCGCTGGTAACCAGGGTAAATATTGGGTAACCAAGCAAAGCACTTTGCTTAGTTACTCGATAATTTACCCTGGTTACCAGCGTACGCTGCTTACACACAGTCGGT
Source organism: Anomaloglossus baeobatrachus (assembly GCF_048569485.1). Taxonomy (NCBI): domain Eukaryota; kingdom Metazoa; phylum Chordata; class Amphibia; order Anura; family Aromobatidae; genus Anomaloglossus; species Anomaloglossus baeobatrachus. The sequence goes on along the minus strand of NC_134364.1, from coordinate 43,519,112 downwards.
GCTCGTTGTTCTCCCGCCGTCAAACATGCCGATGTGTGCTGCGCAGCGGAAGACCAACGAGCAAAAATTGAACCAGAGCAGTGTGTAACGATCAGTGATTTCACAGCAGGGGCCAGGCCGCTGCTTAGTGTCATACACAGAGAGATCGCTGATGAGGTCACTGGTACGTCACAAAACCTGTGACTGAGCAGCGATCTCGCTATGTGAGAAGTACCCCCTAGTCCTGTAATGACAAAACACAGATTATATGGAAACTATCACACAGCCTAATAAGTAACATCCCTTGAATCAGGGTCTCTGTCTCTACATTACAATGCTCACAGATTTCATAGCAAACAACTGGTGACTGCTTCACTAAACAATGGCCAAACTGGAGGATGATGAGACTAAAATGAACAAGCAAAGGTGTGTAGCAATATTTGTAACTCACATTGAAATGAATGAATGAAGAGAGCCACGCACATGTGGTGGAGCGTGACTAGACTGTTGGTCGCTAGGTGCAAGGAGCACATCTATCAGACATTTACGGCACACGATAGGAATAAAAGGTCCAGTGAACTAAATGGTATTTGGTTATTCATTATTTTATTAAAAGGTACCATGAGCCCCTGGGCTTTTACTTATCTGGTAGGAAAAGAAAAAATAAAACTAAAAACCTTCGAGTTAAGAATCTATACTTCAGCCCCATTGTCCACACTGCTGTCTTCCTCTGTCCGGGGGCGTTTTGGGACCGGTTCTCCTGGAAACAAAACAAAACAAGATTATGTTGGATTAAATACAAGGAAGGACGACCCCGAGATGAGCTCAGATACCGAGACTGGAGTCAGCGTATAAGGCCGGCGTCACACTTGTGACTAACTCGCACGACGAGTGCAATGCGGTAAAATCTCACTGCACTCAAACCAATGTAAATCAATGAGGCAGCTCCGATATGCTTTTTTTTTTCTCTCTCAGTCCAAATCGGACTGAGAAAAAAGAAAAAAAAAAAAATCGCAGCATGCTACGAGTTCTAGAGTTTATCGTGCGAGTCTCTCCAATGCAAGTCTATGGGTGCGAGAAAAAAAACGGATGTCACACGGACGGGCACACAGACCATACTAGTGACATCCGATCTTCTAAATACAATTCTATCATGTAGCAGAGAACACTGGAAATGCTCCTGCACATGACCCGTAATGACTGCGAAAAAAACGGATCACATACGGGATTGATGGTGGATTGCTCACAGACTACTATCATGAGAAAGATCATAGACACTCCTTGCAATTGCATTCCACACGGATCAACACTCGGACAGATCTCATCCTACTCTCAGGCATGAGAATCGGACCAATTTTGCAATTGCAAGTGTGAGGCCGACCTAATACTAAGAAAGGGTAAAGGCCTGTGCACTGTAGTCCAGTGTGCCCCAACGTCACTCCCCAAGAGCCGTAAGCTTCCATAGACTGGATACGAGGCAGCTTTTATTTCAAGATGGTAATCAGCAGCTTATTACAGTAACAGCATTGTGAGACGCTCAACAAAATCTAAGATGTGGATCGTAAATCTGCAACGCAGATTCTTACAACGTCACGTCCACGCTGCTGCTGCTGCAGTACAACGCTTGTCATCTGCTGCAAAACCCTGAACGTTTTCTGCCACTGTGGAGAACTCCTGCGGGAACATACCCACAATAGTGGAGTAGTTAAAGCGTATGTGCACATTAAAGGGAACCTGTCAGGTGCAATATGTTCCGAGGACCACGAGCAGTTCCGGGTGCATATTGCTAAGGCCCGTTTCACACATCCGGCATTTCACCGGATGCCAGATCCGGCACGCACACAGTACAGTAGATTCATTTACAGTGGAAGCGCGACACCATGTGGACAAATGCGGTTGTGCGTGATGCATACAACCGCATGGCGTCGCGCTTCCACTGAAATTGAATGTAACTGTACCGCATGCGTGCCGGATCCGGCGATATGCCGGATGTGTGAAACGGGCCTAATCCCTGCCTAACTGTCCCTGTAGCTAGTAGCATAGATAAAAGGGATCTTTAGAAAAAGTATTTTCAAAAATCCTTTGATATGCTAATGAGGCCAGGGACTAGTCACAAGGGTGTTATTTCATGCGCTCATTCAATCCTCTTAGCATGGTAGTGTGCTAACATACTATTCAATGCCCATTGCCATCGGTGGTGACACGTGTACATGTGTCCATTGTCACCACCTCAGACGCCAGGTTTAGTGTCAGTGTGTATGATCAGAAGTCCCAGCAATTCCAGTTATACGCACTAAACCTCTCTGAAGCTGGGACGCGTACACCCGGCTTCATAGTGCGCATGACCCTAAATCTAGTGTTCTGAAATGGTGACAACCGACACAGGTAGACACATCACCACCGATGACACTGGGCATTGAATAGCATGTTAGTACACCCCTGTGGGCGTGCTAACAGAGCGGAATGAGCATAGAAACACCCTGGGACTAGTCCCTGGCCTCATTAGCATATCACAGAGGATCTTTAGAAATACTTTTTCTATAGATCTCTTTATCTATGCTAGTGTATACAGGGATTAGCAATATACACCCAGAACTGCTCATCATACTGGGTGCATATTGGACCTATCAGGTTCACTTTAAGAATTTGCTGCAAACATTTCTATTGTCAAAAGGTGAAAATGTATACATATAGAAGTACATAAGGTATATCAAACAAAAATCTCCTAAAACTTAGAATTTACTAGTAAGGTTAAAAGGAGGGGAAACCCCACATCCAATACATTAAATAAGAAAACAACACACAAAGGGGCTGACCCTAATGAGCCCTATGACTGCCCGTACCTTGCGTCTGCGGTCGGCGCCCTATTACCTGCACAATTGGCGCCCCCACTCACCGTCTACTTTTACCTAATGACCCTATTAGTCCCTATTGGGAGATAAAGTGATAAACAATCTAGGATCAAAAACACCAAATTATCTAGTCGGAAATGACAAAAGATGATTAAATGTGTGATACTCCAACACAAATATTCAAATAAGTATCTGTCCAATACAATTACATCAGAGGGACACAACAGCCAATCGTCCTATATTTTTATAACTTATTCCTACCAAAAATTTTAGAAAACCACCCAACGCGTTTCCCCTTATCTGTCTAGGGTTCTGCAGGAGTGGATAGACAAAATTAATCACTATACATTACACACAGTCATTCAATATATCGGATGTTAAAGACAAATATATACTCTGTCAGGGCTCAAGAACAAAAATAATTGTCCCGCTGTATGATTGCAGGTAGGCATCAATAGAGCAACAGTGTTCCCATGAACAATGCATGTAGTGCATACAATCCTTAGCCAGGACAAAAATCCAACAGATATGTATTAATTTTTATGTCCCAGCTAAAGTTCACAAGGGAACTCCCAGCTCCTATTTCATATAGCTGTATTATACTCTAAAAGATTAAACTAATCACTTATCTTTTCATTATGTTGGTCCCACAGACACAGACAATTAGGGTAAGGCAGATAAGCAACATCGCTAGCAACATCACTGCTAAACAACTTTTGTGACGTAGCAGCGATGTTGCTAGCGATGTTGCTGTGTGTGACATCCAGCAACAACCTGGCCCCTGCTGTGAGGTCGTTGGTTGTTGCTGAATGTCCTGGGCCATTTTTTAGTTGTTGCTGTCCCGCTGTGAAGCACAGATCGCTGTGTGTGACAGCGACAGAGCAACAACTGAATGTGCAGGCAGCAGGAGCCGGCTTCTGCGGCCGCTGGTAACCACAGTAAACATCGGGTAACCAAGAAGCCCTTTCCTTGGTTACCCGATATTTACCTTCGTTACCAGCGTCCGCCGCTCTCAGCTGTCAGTGCCGGCTCCCTGCCCTCTGCACACGTAGCTGCAGTACACATCGGGTAATTAACCCCATGTGTACTGTAGCTAGGGAGTGCAGGGAACAGGGAGCCGACACTGGCAGCTGAGAGCGGCGGACGCTGGTAACGAAGGTAAATATCGGGTAACCAAGGTAAGGGCTTCTTGGTTACCCGATGTTTACTGTGGTTACCAGCGGCCGCAGAAGCCGGCTCCTGCTGCCTGCACACGTAGCAGAGTACACATCGGGTGATTAACCCGATGTGTACTGTGGCTAGGTGTGCAGGGAGCCAGCGCTAAGCGGTGTGCACTGGTAACCAAAGGTAAATATTGGGTTGGTTACCCGATATTTACCTTAGTTACCAAGCGCAGCATCGCTTCCACGCGGCGCTGGGGGCTGGTCACTGGTTGCTGGTGATATCTGCCTGTGTGACCGCTCACCAGCAACCCGTGTAGCGACGCTCCAGCGATCCCTGCCAGGTCAGGTTGCTGGTGGGATCGCTGGAGCATCGCTTAGTGTGACATCTCACCAGCGACCTCCTAGCAACTTACCAGCGATCCCTATCAGGTTGTATCATTGAAGGGATCGCTGGTAAGTTGTTTAGTGTGACTGGGCCTATATTAGATTTTGTACAGAGCCAGGATAGCCTGTGTGCTCGAAGCCGAAAACCAGTTTGCACTTTTACAGTATCATCATGAGAATGAGTGCAGAGCCCGGCTACACACCGACTGTGACTACAACTCACCTTCATTCATTTGTCTTCCATAAAGAACCTCCGCAGGTAACTGAAAGCTGATGCACATCATCTCCTTGTTGGGGGCAACCTTTCTTACGAGATGAATGGAGCAGCTCTCCAGTGTGGCTCCTAACATCTCCTCCGCTCGGGCTTTTACTTCTTTCTCTGGGTCATCGTCTTTGGAGAAGCCATAGCAGTGCACAGTCGGCAGAGGGATCTCGCTGTGCGGCTGCTCGGGAAGGAGGTGTCTGAAGGCATCGAGAAATTCTAGAGCCAATGCCGGCAAGTTCATCACGATGTGAAGCCTCTTTTTCCCATCCATTGAGGCCTTGCTGTACTTTGAAAGTTCCTCCTTGACCACAGTCCTGATAAACTCCCGCCCGTCGATGTTAAAGGCCTGCACCTTTCTGTCCACTTTATTGAGTTTGCAGTTATGTACGAGCCATCTGTACGACTCTGGGTTTAAATCATTGGCGTAAACTATACAACTTTTCTTAGCGGCAGGAATAGCGAACGGCCCCACTCCAGCAAAGACATCAAACACCAGATCCCCGCTCTTCAGGAAGCCGGTGATCCGGTTGTGTTCTGTAGAGAGTCGGGAGTTCCAGTAGACTTTGGAGAAGTCAAATTCATAAGTGAAGCCGTTCTCTTTCGTCTGGAATGATGAAATGGTATAAAGCTAAAACAACTGGATACAAGACTGTAACAAAATGTACATAATAGTGGGCACTACCCTATACCCCCTGTACAATGTAGGAAGCCATTAGCTGGATACCGTCCACAGTGCATGGTGAACCTACTGCCTGTCCTGGGTGATCCGCACCTGAGCCTTTATTCAGATCCACTTTCTATTGGACTCGGTATAAATAAAAAAGAAATGCTTGAAACCCTAATGTGAGGACGTTCATGTCTGAATCCATTGCATCTGGGAGATGATGTACAGTTTGGGAAGAGGTAACTTGTGGCACATTACATCAATTTTGTAAAATAATGAGGCCATTGTTATCCTACACCCAGTAAAGCTAAATCCGGACACTCAGACGTAACTCACCGATGTGTGAATCCGACCTATGTACGCACCGATGAGCGGACCGGCTGCGGGTCTCCTGCCCCAAATGTGACAGTATCGTATATGCCCAATAGGCTGCTGCATTCACACCGGGCTCAGGGACCTGCAGCTGCTCTGTCCATCACATACGGCAACATAGTGGGTGATTAAAGCCGGATTCATGTCAGGGTTACCCCCCCCTCCCCGCATGCAGAAAAAATAAATATAAAAAGTGATTTTCATCAATGGCCTCGATCTGCTTTTGGTCTGGGTGTCCGTTTTTATTGTCTGCATGTCATCTGTTTTTCAACCAATGTATGTAAAGTGCTGTGGAATAAACAGCGCTATATAAATGAATAAATATTATTATTATATTATTCTTTTATTAGAAAATATAAACTGTTGGAGGTTTCCCAAACTTCAAGTAACAACTAAAAAAGGTAACCAGTCAGGTCCTCCAACACCGCAGCATTGATCCTTATGTGCCCAAATTCCCTCCCCAACCAGCCCTGTATAACACTATTCACCAATATGAATGTTTAATAAAAGTAGAAATCTCGCTGTCCCTATACTAAGTAGGGCCTGGAATAGTAGCAGCGGCGTTAGTTCCACAGACTAGTCAGCCCTCTTTCCATGTTATCCATGCCCCTATGGGCATAACGTGATTTTAGTAAATAACATTATACAGGGCAGGAGATTTTGGCATACAGATGTATATGCTGCTGGGTTGGAGGGCAGAGGGGGCCTGATAGGTTACATTTAAAGGGAATCTGTCACCAGGTTTTTGCTTTCCATCTGAGAGCAAGATCATGTAGAGACAGAGACCCTGATTCCAGCAATGTGTCACTTACTGAGCTGTTTGCTGTCATTTTGATAACATCACTGTTTTCTCTGCTGCAGATCTAGCAGTTATACAGAGCTTATGAATATGCTGGACTACCTGCAGCACTCCAAGTAGTCCTGTAATGATAATCTCCTGCTGATTAAACAGTGATTTTATCAAAACTATACTAAGCAACTCAGTAAGTGACACATTGCTGGATTTCTGCCTCTACATTACGCTGCTCTCAGATTAGGAGGCAAAAAACCTGGTGACAGATTCCCTTTAATGAAAAAGGAGCAGCACATGGATGCAACAAAATTGCTATCAATGTGCTTTTTTAGGGGGAATGGGAGAGTTTGATCTGTAAATTGGATCAAAATTGGCCATGTCTATAATTTTGTTTTTGTAAACCAGGTGAAAAAGCCTATAGACTAATGGATCCTTGACAGAAAAAAATCTCACATGTGAATGGGGATGGAGGAAGCTGTAAAAATAAATACTGAATATTATAAAACGTAGAAAAAACCGGAGAAAGAAGAACAAAACCAAAATATATGATAGTGAAAATATAAATATTTTTATTTTTAAGTGAAAAAAAAAGGAGAGTACATGGACCAGTAGGTCAAAGACAAACATTAATGGGATGTCAAAAAAGTCATCAACTGCACAATTTATACAATGGCAATAAAAGGACCCCTCTCCTGCGCGAAGCGACCCAAGGTGGTAGGGAAAAAGGGTGGGGACAAATCTAGTGAAGGGGAGTAGAATGTGCGGGGGGAAAGCACGTTCAAAATCTGATAGCGACTGCAGTAATAGAGCACATGGATCGACTAAAAATAGCTGTAGAAAATTTGGATAGATGTTTCTCCATGTAAAGGCTGAAGGATCGGTCCATGTGCTAAGGTAACCGATGGGGTGTTCCCATTGTACAGAACTCTGTCAGTGCAGAAACAATAGACTATTGTATTCAGGAACAAACACCCCAGGGGTTATCTTATCTAAAATGTGCAGAAAAAAATGCACATCCTAAGTCTGGAGGCGGCTACAATACCGAGGCACATGGACTGGTGTTTATATAAACAGCCACAGTAAGATAAGTATTTCACCATGTGAAGGCTGGATAGTCAGTCCATGTGTCAGGGTAGTCGGTGTGTGTTAGAATGGGGCTGTGTAAGCCGTACATCCAGATAGGATGTACTCACCGCATTATTTACAGCGCTATAAAGCAGAGTGGTAAATTAGTAAAGAGGAGGTATGAAACCTCAATGATTACCTGTTGGAAGGTGAAGGGTCGCCAGGGGCAGGAGAGGGGACCTCCCCAACGATCGTTTCGCTATGGGAGCGCTTTTTCCAGGGGAACTGCCCCTGGAAAAAGCGCTCCCATAGCGAAACGATCGTTGGGGAGGTCCCCTCTCCTGCCCCTGGCGACCCTTCACCTTCCAACAGGTAATCATTGAGGTTTCATACCTCCTCTTTACTAATTTACCACTCTGCTTTATAGCGCTGTAAATAATGCGGTGAGTACATCCTATCTGGATGTACGGCTTACACAGCCCCATTCTAACACACACCGACTACCCTGACACATGGACTGACTATCCAGCCTTCACATGGTGAAATACTTATCTTACTGTGGCTGTTTATATAAACACCAGTCCATGTGCCTCGGTATTGTAGCCGCCTCCAGACTTAGGATGTGCATTTTTTTCTGCACATTTTAGATAAGATAACCCCTGGGGTGTTTGTTCCTGAATACAATAGTCTATTGTTTCTGCACTGACAGAGTTCTGTACAATGGGAACACCCCATCGGTTACCTTAGCACATGGACCGATCCTTCAGCCTTTACATGGAGAAACATCTATCCAAATTTTCTACAGCTATTTTTAGTCGATCCATGTGCTCTATTACTGCAGTCGCTATCAGATTTTGAACGTGCTTTCCCCCCGCACATTCTACTCCCCTTCACTAGATTTGTCCCCACCCTTTTTCCCTACCACCTTGGGTCGCTTCGCGCAGGAGAGGGGTCCTTTTATTGCCATTGTATAAATTGTGCAGTTGATGACTTTTTTGACATCCCATTAATGTTTGTCTTTGACCTACTGGTCCATGTACTCTCCTTTTTTTTTCACTTAAAAATAAAAATATTTATATTTTCACTATCATATATTTTGGTTTTGTTCTTCTTTCTCCGGTTTTTTCTATGCTCTTTTAAGAATATACCCACCGAGGGCTTGCTACCCGCAACCCCTCGGCGTCTTCTTTACTTTGATGGCCATTATCTTCCAGTGTTTAATATTATAAAACGTGTAGCATTCACTTTCCCAAACCCTTTGATTCCATGTGCCGCTAACAGCAGCAGAGGGACCTATGCAGAGCACATTTGATTCCGTAGTGTCACAGTAGCAGAGGGAGCTATGCAGAGCACATTTGATTCCGTAGTGTCACAGTAGCAGAGGGAGCTATGCAGAGCACATTTGATTCCGTAGTGTCACAGTAGCAGAGGGACCTATGCAGAGCACATTTGATTCCGTAGTGTCACAGTAGCAGAGGGACCTATGCAGAGCACATTTGATTCCGTAGTGTCACAGTAGCAGAGGGACCTATGCAGAGCACATTTGATTCCGTAGTGTCATAGTAGCAGAGGGACCTATGCAGAGCACATTTGATTCCGTAGTGTCACAGTAGCAGAGGGACCTATGCAGAGCACATTTGATTCCGTAGTGTCATAGTAGCAGAGGGACCTATGCAGAGCACATTTGATTCCGTAGTGTCACAGTAGCAGAGGGACCTACGCAGAGCACATTTGATTCCGTAGTGTCACAGTAGCAGAGGGAGCTATGCAGAGCACATTTGATTCCGTAGTGTCACAGTAGCAGAGGGACCTATGCAGAGCACATTTGCTTCCGTAGTGTCACAGTAGCAGAGGGACCTATGCAGAGCACATTTGCTTCCGTAGTGTCACGCCTGTCTATCATTCTGGTCCTCATGTTTATCATACTATCAATGGGGGTAAAATATGAATAACAGAATTAGGTCTTTATTTACAGCAATATTTTATGGCAAAAATTAAAATAAATCTTCTCAGATAATCCGGAAATCCCCACTAGCTCTTCCCGCAGTGTGGTGACGGCTGTGGGACGATCGCCGGTTGCACATTTACCAAATATTAATGAGGTTCAGGGGACTAAAGAATGAGAATTGCAGGCGGTCGCTCACCTTCGTCATCATATTGTCCTCTCCGGCCAACACCTCCATCTGGAAGTTCCTGTAAGTGGAGTCAATGGTGTTTGTTTTGTTGACAACAGAGGTGAGACCCGGATTCTTATCCAATAAAACCTGACCTGAGAACGGGAATAAAGAAGACATTTTGGTCAGTGAATGTTTGTGATTCTTGTCGCCTATCAGGCACATTACCTCTGGCCGGTCTCACATAAGCCGTTTATTTACAGCCGAGGATGGATCTGTCCTGTGATATCAGGACAGTCCGTAGCCATCATAGATCCCCCTTTTCCCTCCCAAATGGCAGTGAAATGATGTTCCCGTGTAGCAGACTTTTGGTTGCCTATTCCCTTGCGGAAAATCTGCTGCATTTTACAGTGGCGACATAGAGTATGAGATTAAGATATGTCATGTCCACGCTCCAGCAAAACCAAAAAACAACCTGCTGCATAAATTGACAAGACCTGCAGGGTGAGATCCAAAAATGGACGTTATCACCTATATACAGAACAGGGGATACATGTCTGATGGGTAAGGGTGACCGATTAACATGTAAGGCTAAAGGTGGACTATAGTCTACATTCAACCCTAAAAATTATGAAGCTACTATGGGGTTTCCATATCATCCTCCATCATGCAGGGACAGGGGAGTAGGAGTCGTAGAGGAGCATGTCCAGTGCTGCCCATGGGAAGGACCGAAACCTGGCCCGGCCCTGCTCACCACTCCACTGACTGTTCTCCATATTGAGATCACACAATGAAGAGGTCTCGGGACTTCGTTGTAGTGATTGGATGGCAGTGGTCACACATTTAGCGTATGGTTCGGTAACAGGTCCACTGTGGGGCAACAATAAAGGAGACCCTGACACTGATTTTAGTAAATACGTCTATTCCCCATAACACTAATTTTGAAGCATCTTTTCTTAGATCTGTGTTGCACCGCTCCCCAATTATTCCTCCTGGAAATGCATAAATAAATTGACAATGGGAGTAATAAGACCTAGTTGTCAATACAAGAGATCTGCAGGACAGGGACTATCAGTAATCTGTGGCAGTCCTGAGACCTGCCTCTTACTGACGACATTCCCTTTTGATTAGCCGACCTGGCTTGATGTCAGTTGTAGCAGTGAGACAAACACGTGATATCATCCCAGGCCGGCTAATCAAAAGAAGAGCAGCGGATGCCGATTTGAAGGCGCTCCAGTGGCCAAATATCATTGATGTGGTTGATGGACCAGGTCTTGCAAATTAATCTGCCCAATCACTAGAGGTGAATAACAGAGCTTTGAGAAAAGAGGCAGCATCATTCTAATTCTAATCATGGAGATTGGAAGGATTCAGATGCTCTGCAGATAAGTTACCGAAAAACGCATGGAAGGTAGCAAGCAAAAATTGGGTCTCTAGGGCAGGTTTTTGTAGCCATGGTAAATGGGTTGGTCCAGCCCTGATATCTAATATATAAAGGGGTGTGTGTGTGTGTGTGTGTGTGTGTGTGTGTGTGTGTGTGTCCGTATGTCCGAGATTGGCATCCGCACCGTCGCAGCTACAGCCACAAAATTTTGCACACTCACACTTCTGGACCTTGAGAGCATCATAGGCTATGTTTTGAGGGGAAATTTTAACCCTGTACTTTACAGTTATTCACCAAAAAACCTGCCTCCATTAAAGCGAATGGAGCTGGGAACCACAGTGCAGCCAGAACTTCAGAAGAATGCGCAGCCACGCCCTTATATGGAATGTTGGCGTGTTACAATGCAGCCAGGGAAAGAGACAGACACAGACAGGCTAAGAAATAGACATAGTCAGGGTAAGAGACAGACAAAGAGACAGACTGACAGGGAAAGAGACAGACAAAGAGATAGACACCGGGAAACCGACAGACAGGGAAAGAGGGAAAGAGACAGACAGACAGGTAAAGAGAGACAAAGAGACAGACACAGGGAAAGAGACAGAGACAGATAGACAGGGAAAGAGATAGAGAGAGAGATATATACAGAGGGGGAGACAGACAGAGAATGGGAGAGAAACAGAGAGACAGTTACTATCCCGGGTGTTAACATTCCCGGGATAGAATGTATTAATACATTCTATTTTGTTAACAACAGTTATTAACCTGGGCGAAGCCGGGTAGTACAGCTAGTGTGTATAAATGGTCCACATGGCTCATATTATTGTGAAGTGATAAGAAGGTGCCAGCATAAAACCCCACACATACCGATCAGGTTCTTGTAAGGAAGCTGGTGATCTCGGAGATTCATATGAGCGATGTGTCCTACACGGCTGAAACTGGTGGTGACATCTTGACCTTTAGGTAAGACGGCTTCTAAGATCTCATCAGTCTTGAAATGCTCATATCCGAGCTGCAGATCTACCTGGAGGACCTGCGGGCTGATGTCCAGCTGCCTAAAAATCTCACGCTCGTGATCATCAAACGAGTCCTCAGATGTCACCATGAACGGGTCCAGTATCACCTTCTTGTTGTCGGCGTCTGTGGGGTCATCGATTATTCTCTTCAGCTGCGGCCGGTGGAGGAGTTTGGGTTTAAGAGTTTTCATGACTTTATGAATGATTTCTTTTCTTATATGGAGGACGGGAAGCTGTATAGTTTTAGTGAAGGCTTCGCGGTCCAGCTTTACCATCCCCCGAACACTGGGACAAGGGGAGAACAGACCAGCATCCTCATTATTGTCCTTTATCTCTGTCATCACTGAACTTCGTAGTTTCTGGAATGTACTGAACGTGTGTCGGTCACAAAACTTCAATTGTTCACCTTCTAATTTATTGGAGGCAACGAGGCTGCGAGAGTGAAGACGAGACGCCGTGTGGTAAAACTGTCTAATAAGCCTGGAAAAGAGATACATAACAACATGAGGCACAAGCAGGAAAAACAGCTAAAAAAATAAATAAATCTTTATTTTTATATAGCGCTAACATATTCCGCAGCGCTTTACATACATCAGGAACACTGTCCCCATTGGGGCTCACAATCTAAATTCCCTATCTGTATGTCTTTGGAGTGTGGGAGGCAAACACGGGTTTCAAACTCCTTGCAGATGGTGTCCTTGGTGGGATTTGAACCCAGGACCCCAGCGCTGCAAGACTGCAGTGCTAACCACTGAGCCACCATGCCGCCAGCTAAAAATATATAACGTGTTAGACATTTGTTTTATTTTAACCTGCATTACAGCGATGGTCAAACCTGGCACATTAATGGAGCCACAAATGACATTTTCTGCACCTTTTCCCATTTATAAGGATGAGGTATGCACATGTGTAGTTCCCCTTCATGATTAGAGAGCGCGGAGCTTGTGATAGTGAAGAGTAATAATAACAACGGGGTATTCCAGCTCCAATCTGCATCGGGAGGTGATGTCTACCGGCACCTGTCCCATTAATTACAATAGGGAATGGCACCTGCCACCCGCACTCGCTCTCTAGCAAGTATCAGTGAGCTTGTCATTTGGTTCCTGCTGCCAACACCCACCATCACAAAAGGAACAAAAGCACTCACATAAATTGCGCCTGGTGAACATAAACCTCTTTGTATCTGTATTGAGAAGTAAAATGTGAAGGCAGCCGCTTATAGACAGGATCCCTCTGACTGCGGAGTCACTAAGTTGCCTTCATAACACATTGCATTACTGACCTTGCTTGTACAAATTTGTTACAATCCAGGGCTGCATTCACAATTCTGCAGGCTTCTGAGCTGAACTCTCTAAATTTACATTGGTTAAGCAGGTATGCTTACTGCGGAGAAACGAGGTTGCGCCTGACAGGACGAGCAATGGATATGAGGTGGGAAAATCCAATCATGGCTGATGCCTCTTCCCTCCTTATTAAAGTAGGGTGACAGGCACGCTGCCCCCAGTATGTTACACATGACTGAGAACAAAAGCCCAGTGCGAGGCCTCAGGACGGCTTGGGATGTGTCAGGCCAGCTCAGGGGTCGGGGCGGCTCAAGGCTCATGATGGCTCTGGGTGGGTCAGGGCACCTCGGGATGGCTCAGGGTGGGTCGGTGCTCCAGCTGGGTCAGGGCACCACGGGATGGCTCAGGGTGGGTCAGGGTGCGTTGGGGCAGCTCAGGGGTTGGGGAGGCTCATGATGGCTCTAGGTGGGTCAGGGCAGCTCGGGATGGCTCAGGGTGGGTCAGGGCACCACGGGATGGCTCAGGGTGGGTCAGGGCACCACCGGATGGCTCAGGGTGGGTCAGGGCACCACCGGATGGCTCAGGGTGGGTCAGGGCACCACCGGATGGCTCAGGGTGGGTCAGGGCACCACTGGATGGCTCAGGGTGGGTCAGGGCACCACCGGATGGCTCAGGGTGGGTCAGGGCACCTCGGGATGGCTCAGGGTGGGTCGGTGCTCCAGCTGGGTCAGGGTGCATTGGGGCAGCTCAGGGGTTGGGGAGGCTCATGATGGCTCTAGGTTGGTCAGGGCAGCTCGGGATGGCTCAGGGCACCACCGGATGGCTCAGGGTGGGTCAGGGCACCACCGGATGGCTCAGGGTGGGTCAGGGCACCACCGGATGGCTCAGGGCACCTCGGGGTGGCTCAGGGTGGGTCAGGGCACCACGGGATGGCTCAGGGTGGGTCAGGGCACCACGGGATGGCTCAGGGCGGGTCAGGGCACCTCGGGGTGGCTCAGGGCGGGTCAGGGCGGGTCGGGATGGCTCTGAGTTACGGCTAGAGGTGGGTCAGAGGACAGGGTGGATCGGATGGTTCAGGGCATAACAGACTGTCGTCATATAGGACATCCTATACACCTTTTGGGAGGAGTTTGACAACAAGCCTGCTGTTTCCAACCAGCAGAACTGTGTACCCTGTAACACAAGGGCTGTTACCAGGTAAACTATTACACCTGCAATGCACTAAGCAAGTCCTTTAAATCATATAACACGTGTTGGCTGCGTACACTGTCACACTGATAAGAGTTAATATAGGACCACAAGTCCCAGCATACCCTGATATCAGAGCCTCAGGGTGCCCCACGTTCCCCTGGGACTTGTGCTGCCACACACTGCTCTGTGTAGCACCTCAGACTCACCTCATGCTGCAGCCGCTCCATACTTGCTGTCACGTCATCAATCGGCGACTGAGGGCAAAGCCGGCATCCACGTGACTCATCTGTGCGCGCCGCCGCAGTCACATGACACGAGTGCACAGGAAGCAGCGGGCGGAATCAGCTGTGCTGGCCGCGGAGGGATCTGTGCCCTGATGACAATCCTCAGTATAACGCTCAGGACTCTCCTATAAGGAGGGGGACAATGCTGTCTGCGGAGCCCAGCATCAATGCAAACTATGGGCACCAGGTGTCTGCTCAGGACGAGACCGCGCCGCTGCTGGGGACGGTGAGAGCTGCGACATTTATGTCTTAAAGGGTTCGGTCACTTCTAGGGAAGCTTTTCTTTGTTTTTATTTATCTAAATGCATTTATTTGGGGTTAAATCTCATTGTTGTAATTCGGTTTCTTTAAACGTGTGCACCGTTTTGCTCTTCCGGCTCTGTCTCCCTGCACAGTCTACTTTGTTGTGATCTGTGGTTATAAATCATCTGAGAGGAGCTCAGACAGATAAAACGGCTGCACAGCTCACCGGTGGGTTTTGTGTCGGCTCACCGGTGGGTTTTGTGTCGGCTCACCGGTGGGTTTTGTGTCGGCTCACCGGTGGGTTTTGTGTCGGCTCACCGGTGGGTTTTGTGTCGGCTCACCGGTGGGTTTTGTGTCGGCTCACCGGTGGGTTTTGTGTCGGCTCACCGGTGGGTTTTGTGTCGGCTCACCGGTGGGTTTTGTGTCGGCTCACCGGTGCGTTTTGTGTCGGCTCACCGGTGCGTTTTGTGTCGGCTCACCGGTGCGTTTTGTGTCGGCTCACCGGTGCGTTTTGTGTCGGCTCACCGGTGCGTTTTGTGTCGGCTCACCGGTGCGTTTTGTGTCGGCTCACCGGTGCGTTTTGTGTCGGCTCACCGGTGCGTTTTGTGTCGGCTCACCGGTGCGTTTTGTGTCGGCTCACCGGTGCGTTTTGTGTTGGCTCACCGGTGCGTTTTGTGTCGGCTCACCGGTGCGTTTTGTGTCGGCTCACCGGTGCGTTTTGTGTCGGCTCACCGGTGCGTTTTGTGTCGGCTCACCGGTGCGTTTTGTGTCGGCTCACCGGTGC
The DNA here is from genome assembly GCF_048569485.1 of Anomaloglossus baeobatrachus. NCBI lineage: Eukaryota > Metazoa > Chordata > Amphibia > Anura > Aromobatidae > Anomaloglossus > Anomaloglossus baeobatrachus. Next base: position 43,503,279 of record NC_134364.1, on the reverse strand, counting down.
GTTTTGTGTCGGCTCACCGGTGCGTTTTGTCGGCTCACCGGTGCGTTTTGTGTCGGCTCACCGGTGCGTTTTGTGTCGGCTCACCGGTGCGTTTTGTGTCGGCTCACCGGTGCGTTTTGTGTCGGCTCACCGGTGCGTTTTGTGTCGGCTCACCGGTGCGTTCTCTGTCGGCTCACCGGTGCGTTCTCTGTCGGCTCACCGGTGCGTTCTCTGTCGGCTCACCGGTGCGTTCTCTGTCGGCTCACCGGTGGGTTTTGTGTCGGCTCACCGGTGCGTTCTGTGTCGGCTCACCGGTGCGTTCTGTGTCAGCTCATTTTGCAGCCAGCAATAGACAGAGCAACACAGAGGATCTAGAAAACCAAAGCGGTGCAACGTGTTTTTGAAACGCAATAACAAAAATAATTTATTTATATAAAAAAATAATGTCCTGAAAGGTGGACGACCCCTCTGCATCCCTGGATGATCGCAGATGGTCAGTATCGGTGGTCTCTCCATACAGGCTCCACCGTATGTATGACGTGAACTGTTAGTTACGGTTTGTCTCCCTGTAACTGTATAAATGTGAGTCCTCGTTACCAGTATACGCGGTGCTGTCCCATTACGTTTGTAGCGCTGCAGCCTGTACAAAGTTTACCCCGAGTGCCAGCCTCACTGGGACTTAGGGGGTTGAGGATTTACTGTGTATAGACAAAATGGACTGTACATACTCTGCTGTCTCCTACCTGACTATACAACACCCCTAATGACGTTTCCACATCCCAATTACACCCCCCACCATCCCTCCAGTAACTCCATTGCCTGGAGCCACATTGAATAAAAAAGGACACACTCTGGGATCATCCACCCCCTGCTGGATCCGTACATTACCTTAATTAGCATCCCCTCCCCCACGTATATACAGACCGCCTGCCCTGTATTCAGCATTATATAGACCACTGTATATATTATATTGTTGCATCATATACTGTATTTGTGAGATAACTATGAGCACAGTTTCCGTTTTCCATGTAGTACTTTTGTCACCTCTGCAGGACCCTACCTATTCTAGGGGACACAATTTGCCCCTTGATCCTAAGTTTGACCCCCATGCGGCCGCTGATGAGCGTGCTGACCGCACTATTGGGGTCAAGCTTTGTGCACACACAATATTTGCAGTAGATTTTTCTGCTGGAAAACGCGGAGTATAAATGTTTTATTTCCTTTGTGTTTGAATGAAAAACAGTGAATGAACAGACATGGTGCAATTAAAAAAAAATAACTTTGGTGGCTCAAATCTGCAAGGAAAAGGATCAGCAGAAATCTCATTCCCTATTCTGGTAATGAAAAATGTGACAAAAATGCAACCTGTGAACGAGCCCTTCCAGCTGCCGTCAGGGTCTGTCCCTGTAATGGTCTTTCCTGGATGTCCCTCAATTACTCTCATTATACAGTCACTATCTGACCCCTCACCCATGTTACACCCCAATGAGGTCCACAGGCTGCTGTCCTCAGGTGTCCACCGTTTTTCCAGAGAATAAACCATGGACTGTGTGACTTCTTGTCTTGCAGAGACCACCGAGGAGGTCGGCCCCCGGAGCGTCTTTTGGATTTTCTGTGTTCAATTTAATGAACGCCATCATGGGAAGTGGTATTCTTGGCTTGTCGTATGCCATGGCCAACACTGGAATCATCGGATTTAGGTGAGTTTCTTCTCCTTTCCTTAGGTCACTATAGACCCAACCCCGGAGGTTGTGGGGAGTTGGACTCGTGTCTTGATATTCTTGACATACAGATGTTAAAGTGCCTCCTATAATGGAAGACGTCTGTGTCTAGTATTTTGCAGCTGACCTCATCCACTTTGAGCCATACAGAAGTTCACCTATATAGTGGTCAGTGGCCTTTGCATTTTCAGGATCCATGAGGTCTGATCTGACATATAATATATCATATGCCCCTTTAACACTAGGAGTCCCAGAAATTTCAAGCTCCCCCTGGCGTCCCGAAAGAGGGTCAAATGACCAAATACAATAAACTGAATAAAACTAAACTAGAAACTAAATGGCTAAACTCGATGGAAAACAACAACCTCCTGTGGTGCGACAGTAATGGCCTTAATTACAGAACAAAAGACGGTGATTATAGGAGGTTAGCTAAAATCCTTCAGGTCATTCGACCAGTCTCTGGGTTACAAAGGTAGAAATGTTAAATGACCCCTCTCTGGGACTTCTAGTGTTAATAAATATAAGACTGTAATAAGAGGAAGCCGGTCAGCAGGCTTCTTGCTGACTGTGACTTTCCACCTACTACTTGCAGCAGTTTTGTTAGAGGTCCTTTGACCTGGATATGGAGTATTAGTCACACAATGTTCCAGTGTCCCACACAAGATAAGTCATCCAAATCTGTCCTTGTGAGTTCCCCTATATACTCCTATAGGTGTCCGCTGTATCGCTGAGCCCTGAGTAATAACTCTTCTCTGTCCTACAGTATCCTGCTGCTAATAGTCGCCCTCTTGGCCGCCTACTCCATTCACCTGTTGCTTTGCTTGTGCCTTCAGACAGGTAAGTTAATGAGGTCTGTACATGTTTTATACACCTCCATATATATCCTAGGCAGATAAACACCGCTTCCTTTTTGAGGTGGGTACAATGCACTCCTGATAATTGACAATTCGGACCAACGGCCTCATTACACAGCTGTCCTGCAGAGTATGGTTTCTGATACTGCAGCAGATTTTACCCCGCAGCAGCGGAGGTGCGCAGAGACACTGAAACACGTTGGAGTCAAAGATCCATCAATCCTCAGAGCAGCATTTACAAGCTCTATAGAAAAGACAAAAAAAGTGATCCGCAGTATGACTTGGTGTGCATGCAGCTTTTACGCTCATGTTCACATTGGTCACAAAACATAAAAAAAAAAGATGAAAATAATATGAACACATACCCTGCTGCAACTAAATAAAAGCATAATGCATGTAAATAGACATAGGGTACTTGTAAACACTATTTTTGATCAAAAAAGCGTAAAGCCATCCCACTGCGACAAGGTGTACCCAATTGGGACAGTACCTACACTCTCTAATATTAAACCTTACCATGTGGCAGAGCAGACAGTCTCTGGGTCCCAACTGGACACAGCCATGGGAAGCACTAGATGAAATGCCCGGCTCACTAAGAAGGGGGCCGCACCCTATTTGTACAAGAGACTTGTTTTTTTTGTAGTCTCTTGTACTCAGTACAAATAGGGTGCGGCCCCCTTTTCAGTGAGCTGCGCATTTCATCTAGACACATGGTGCGGTTTTAATATTAGAGAGTGTAGGTACTGTCCCGATTGGGTACACCTTGTCGTTGGTGGGATGGCTTTACGCTTTTTGACCAAGAATAGTGTTTACTAAGTCCCCTATGTTTATATGCACTATGCTTTTATTTAGTTACAGCAGGGTATGTGTTCTTTTTTTATAGAATAGAGCCTGTAAGTGCCCACTCCTTCCTAGGAGAGCGGCCATCTTTGATAGACTTCATTGGCGACCTGTAATCTAGATTTAAAAATCCTCTGTTCCTTAAACTGGGGAGGATTAGTAATGACAGATAAAATACAAAGCTGCTCGTTTGTTTGGTTTTTATTTTTAACCCTAGAACGCGCAAGCAATTCAATCTACCATAGAAAACAAATGACCTAGCAGGCCTGCGAGGCCCCAGGTATGCGTTCTAGGGTTAACCTATTAATATGATGAGACAATGCCTATAGTAAATGGAGTGTAAAATCAGTTCCAGAAATATTGGTCTTTTTATTCCGTGCTAATTTTTGTGTGATTTACAAGGGGGTGTGGCTCATGGTAATTAGGCAGCCTAAAGACCTGCTCTAGAGGAACCGCAGAGCCACACCTCCTGGGGAAAGACCATACAAATCAGCACTTAATAATCCCGCCCCCCTGTCTCTGGCGCTCTATGGCACCGGAAAACTTATGGGAGCAGTGGGAAAAAAAATAAGAGCAAAAACTGGTCACTTGTCACCTGGTGACAGGTCCCCTTTAAAAGGCTAAAAATCTCTGTGGTAGTGGGGTGGCCTAAAATGTGGAAAAACGGCATGTTATAACTCAAAGTGCCAAGTTTATCAAACCTGCTACAACTCTTCGATAACTTTCTGCAAACTAGAAGAAAAATGGAGCTCAGAAGTTCCTCTCATGACGAATGTTCCCGTGAGGATACATTGACCGTTTTTGTTTCTTTATTTTGAAACTGAATCTTCTATAAAATTCTTCAAGTCCTCATTCAATAACTTCCTATTGATTTCAGGAGAAGAAATGCCGATATCTAGTGGATCGGCAGCTCGCGGTCATATGTTATATCCGTGATCTGTTACTATTACCTCTTTGGATCGTTATTTTCACTGAAACTTTTCTTGTATGGTCTTAACAAACATGATCTTTGTGCTGCGATATTCTGTGCAGATTGCCCACCCTATAATCCGGCAGACATTTCCCAGGACTGTCCAAAGGTCATCTACAATCTGCATTCACCTAGCCCTTAATCTGATGTAAATATTAGGCTGGGTATTCATACTTTATTCACCCTTTTTATCGCCATTTATTTATTTATTTAAAAAAAAAACTTTTGCCGCACATTAATAAATGTATAGATTTTCTGGACCTTTACCCCTGCATTTCACTGTGGTTTTTAGAGGTGACGCATATTCCAAAAATGAATCTACAACTCGAACCCCCCCCCCCCCCCATTCTCCAAATGTGACTGCACACAGAGTTCAGCAGATCCACATAGGGTCTTGGTGCCACATTTGAAGGCTCGGTGCACATTTTTTAATGACCAGACCCTACAGTGGGGGACGTATTATACACCGTAAGTCTGTATAGTGTCATATGTTGAAGGAAGGTACTATGACCCCGTAGAAAGTCTTGCCTGAGTGCAGAGACTTAGGGGTACTTTGCACGCTGCGACATCGCAAGCCGATGCTGCGATGTCGAGCGCGATAGTCCCCGCCCCCGTCGCAGTAGCGATATCTTGTGATAGCTGCCGTAGCGATCATTATCGCTACGGCAGCTTGACATGCACTCACCTGTCCTGCGACCGTCGCTCTGGCCGGCGACCCACCTCCTTCCTAAAGGGGTGGGTCATGCGACGTCACAGCGACGTCACACGGCAGGCGGCCAATAGAAGCGGAGGGGCGGAGATGAGCAGGATGTAAACATCCCGCCCACCTCCTTCCTTCCGCATTGCAGCCGGGACGCAGGTAGGAGATGTTCCTCGCTCCTGCGGCTTCATACACAGCGATGCGTGCTGCCGCAGGAATGAGGAACAACATCGTACCTGTCGCTGCAACGGCATTATGGAAATGTCGGACCCTACACCGATGATACGATAACTACGCTTTTGCGCTCGTTAATCGTATCAAAAAGGATTTGCACACTACGATATCGACTGCGACGCCGGATGTATGTCACTTTCGATTTGACCCCACCGACATCGCACCTGCGATGTCGTGGTGTGCAAAGCCCGCCTTAGGCTATGTGCGCACGTTGCGTTCTATTTCGCAGCGTGTAAGTCACTGCATGTGCGTCTCAGAATGCAGCCGAAAAGCTGCGTTCTGAGACACATTGTTACTGCAGAATTAATGCATTCTGGATGCTTGCTCTGCCATGGGAAAAGCATCCAGAATGCACATTTTTGACAGTGCATCCCCACAGACATGCAGCAGAGCCGAGTGGGACCGCACTGTCAAAAAGAGCATGGCTGACTGCGAGACAGACGCGCGATCAGAATGAACTCTAATGAACTTCACCCGACTTCACTGTGATCGCGTGACTGTGCACCGCGGCTTGATTTGCGGTCACACGTGAAGGACTCGCCTGTCATCTCAAATCCCCCTGAGTAACTGCAGTGAGCCGCGCGATCAGCTGTGATTTCACTCAGGTTACACGCGGCCACAGCTGCAGTCCTCCACCTGAGAGCAGTGGCCGCGAGTAACCTCAGTGACAGCACAGCTGATTGCACGACTCACTTCAGTTGCTGCATGGAGCTCACAGGAGCGGTCGTGTTCTACTGCCGCTCCTGTCAGCTTCTAATGTTGCAGAGCTGAAAGCGTCGTGGGACCTTGCATGGATTACATTGGACCTGGAGGAGTTTTTGAGGGGTTAATAAAGTGGTGAAAGGGGGGGGGGGTTTCTTTTTTTTTTTTTTTTTTGGTCTTTCATTACAAATAAAAAATGTTTTGGATGTGTGTGTGTCCTATTTTCTTTAACTTACAGGTTAATCGTGGAAGGTATCTCGGGGAGACGCCTGCCATCGTTGACCTAGGACTTAGTGGCAGCTATGGGCTACTGCCATTAACTCTTTATTACTCTGTTTGCCACCGCACCAGGGCAATTCGGGATGAGCTGGGTAGAGTCCCAGGACTGTCGCATCTAATGGCTGCGGCAATTCCGGGTGGCTGCTGGCTGATATTATTAGGCTGGGGGGCTCCCCATAACGTAGAGATCCCCATCCTGAGAATACCAGCCTTCAGCCGTGTGGCTTTACCCTGGCTGGTATCCAAATTGGGGGGGACTGCATTTTTTTTTTTCTGTTTATTTTGTTTTGTTTTTAATTTTTTTTTTTTTTTTTTACTGCTCGATATAGACCCACTCACCGGTGGCTGTGATTGGTTGCAGTGAGACAGCTGTCACTCAGCGTTGAGGCGTGTCTGACTGCAACCAATTGTAGGCGCCGGTTGGCGGGGGAAGCGGGGAATACGAGATGGATTAATGAGTGGCCGGCATTTTCAAAAGAGGAAAAGCCGCCAGAGTTAGGGTATGTGCGCACGTTGCTTTTTACCTGCTTTTTACCTGCTTTTTGCTGCTTTTTCTTCTGCGCTGTTTAATGCCAAAATGGATGTGTTCTTCTATTCAAGCAAAGTCTATGGGAATTTGGGTTTCTTGTTCACACTATGTTGTTCAAAATGCTGTCTTTTTGTGGCAGAACTTTGGTCAAAAACTCAGCTTTTCAAAGAAGCAACATGTCAATTGTTTTTGCCATTTGGGTTTTGCACTGCAAAGCTGAGTTTTTGACCAAAGTTCTGCCACAAAAAGGCAGCATTTTGAACAACATAGTGGGAACAAGAAACCCAAATTCCCATAGACTTTGCTTGAATAGAAGAACACATCCATTTTGGCATTAAACAGCGCAGAAGAAAAAGCAGCAAAAAAGCAGGTAAAAAGCAGGTAAAAAGCAACGTGCGCACATACCCTTATAATAGAAAGGAAAGGCTAGGCACTGCAAGCTCAGGTGTGTACTCACGAGTCTGTGATTTTTTTTTATTTTTCCCCGTGGATCACGGATCTCCAGCCGATCCCCGTGGTGCTCTGCCAAAGTGCAGGAATCCAATATGAACTTCAGATGAGAAGGAATGGCGGCAACTCACTGGTGGATATTAACGTCAAATTTATTGCATAAACTGCAGCATTGTTACAGCATAACCGGGGAGGGGGAGTGCAGGGGCGCCGGACGACGGCCGTTTTGCACCGTAACAGGTCCTACCAGTGAGTTGCCGCCATTCCTTCTCATCTGAAGTTCATATTGGAAGGCGCCAGAGTGTGAACGCTGTGCAGCGCCGCATTGGTGAGTATGAGTGAGGGGGTGGGAGGGAGAGACTGACATGGACAGAGAGAGAGACCAAAAGACCTGCATTTATGTTAACTAAACATGCGGATTGCAACAAAAACGCACTGCTTAGCATTTTGGTAGCATTTTTCTACAACTTATTGATTTCAATGGGTGTAGAACGCTGCCAAAACGGACAAAAGAATTGACACGCTGCTTTTCTAAACGCAGAGATTTTGTCAAATTTTTGACAATCAAAACGCTGCATTTAAAAAAGCATTGTGCGCACGGATTTTGCATGATTCTCATAGACTTTGCTGGGGAAGCAGAACGCATGCAGTTTGACAATGTGACGCTGCAGAAACGCAAAAACAAAAAAACGCAGCATGCGCACAAGCCCTTAGGGCTTGTGTATATTGTGGACAGGTGCTGTCAAAGTAGAAATGACGCACGGATGACAATCGTCTGCGTTTTCTGGATTAAACACTTGGTTTTGGTCTTTCATACGCTTGTCCAACCACAGTGCTGCTCCACCAAAGTTACCATATAGTCCTGTCCTTAGTCCGGCCATATTGCGGCTGTCAGATGCTGGCAGGCTAGATATTGACAGTCTATAGTGCTGCCCCTGGCTAATAGGGGTTGAGTGTAATCTGCGGAAGATGGGAAGCAACACGAACAGGTTTCTGGGAAAAAACGTGCTAAACTGTCCTTCTTTTCACAGCTGTCACTTCGTACGAGGACCTCGGCCTGCTTGCATTTGGCTCCACAGGGAAGGTACAGTTATTTTTTGGCTAAATTTGTATTTTATGCTCCAAGCCTAAATCCAAGGGCCCTGTAGATTGATTCTTGTGTCCCTGAACAGACGTTCTAGGTATATTTCCAACCTGTGATTATATATTCCCCCCCCCCCCCCAAACCTTTTTGCATTTAACACCCCCTCCCACCCAACACACTTCTGCATTTGCCCCCACCACATATTCTGATTTCTCCTGATAATTAGTCTAATGCTGTTTCCTGTAAGTTCCGCAATAACCAGATGTAATTTGTGCACTGAGGACACAGGATCGTCGGAGGGGAAATAACCACAGGATTATATTTGCAGTTGCTGCCGTCAGTCTTTCATTTCATCCAGACGTAATTGCTCGTTCCTCTTATCGCCCATTATTTCTTGTTTTCTGCTTAGATCCTAGTGGCGAGCACAATCCTCATACAGAACGTCGGAGGTAAGAGCCGCTCGTGGAAGCACATTTCTAAAATGTAAATTAAAAGTCTGATCCGAGTGTTGCCCTTGTGAACAGGAAGATAAAACCCGCACTGGCAATTTTATTTTTCCTTTGTTATTAAGGCTGCGTTCACACTACATGTTGTTTTTTGTTTTTTTTTAATTTATTTATTTTAACATGCGTCCTGAACGTTTAATGCAAAAGCGGATCCAGTGCAAATGCATTTGCAATGGTCTCGCGTCAACATACGTGCGGTTTAGTCAGGATCCAGCGACGTGTAGTTTTTTTTTTTTTTTTTTTACCTTTTTCAAAAATTGGAGCTGCGTCCAAAATACTGCAAGTCGCTGGATCCTGACTAAACGGCACGCAAACACATGTGAACAGTAGTATGCTGATAAACAAAAATTTTGTTTGGTCAGAAACCAGCCTGGCGTGATCAGTCTCCCTTTTTTTTTTTTTTTTTTTTTTTTCCCCCCTTTTTTTTTCCTCTTTTTCCTCCGCTTTCTCCCTTTTTTCCTCTTTTGCCCCCAGCTGCATCTGAATTTCCAGTCTGTCATGTTCAGTTCCCCTCCCACCCGATCACATGACTCCAATGGCCGCCCATAAACTTCAAGTGACAGGATCCTGTAAAATAACACATGCGTTTCTCTTTGCAAAAACAGGATCCGATTTTGCAGCAAAAAAACATTCATGAGGCATGTTAAAGAAAACGTAGTGTGAAAGCAGCCTAACAAAATTGCAATCCAAAATGGTAAAATTACAGAGTTTAAAGGGATTGTCCGATTTCAGAAACTACAAAGTGGCCTCCATGTAGGACTCTTATCCGTTTCTAAAAGTGACCACAAGGAAAGTGTCTCTGGAGGAGCCGCACTGCCATTCGGTCCATATGCTGTGTAATACCTCATTTCTCCTGTGGAGGCAGTGCAGGGGAATGACGGCAGCTGAGCACTGGGCGCCCGGGCAGTGCCACCACCTATATTTTATAGGAAGATGCTACTGACAATAAAAGGGATTGATTGTGCAGAGCGGAGAAGCCCTTCAGGCTGCTTTGTCTCTTGTAGGGAGGAGGAAGTATCCATTTTTCACATGCTGCACTTCTTCTGATAGGTCTTCCTTTCTTAACAGCAGGTTGTCCCCTGTTGCCTCCCCTGGGTTATTTTTCCCAAGTCCTGTAGTAGACATAATTAAGCCGGACGTCATTAATCTGAGGTTGTTCCTCGGGGCAGATGTTACATAATGGACCCGAGGTCATATGGTCACTTGGACTAACAGACGCTCTTAACCATGCATTCACACGCCAATAGCTGCAAAATGGGAATGGTGGGGGGTGGACCTAATTTTTTTTTTTTTTTTTTTTTTTTTTGAAGCCCTTGCAGTGATGTTGCTTTAATAGTATTTGACTATGCAAGAAGCTAATTTACGATCATTTATCCATGGGACCCCCATTTATACCTAGAAGAGGGGGATCCTGTGTCCCTCATGTGAATGGAGCAGATATGACCACAACTGCATTCACCATCCGTGGTGCCATAGACTGGATCACAGTGATCAGGCATCCACATTACTACTTCATTTACATGGGGGCATAGAACCCCTGTTTTTGTTATCAGTGGAGGCCCCTGTGGATGATCCATTTATTATCTGTTTTGTAATATTCAGACGATGTTGCTAAAGAAGTTGGGTCTAAATCAATATAGAAACCACTGGAGTTCCCAGTGTCCAGCTCAGCAGTGATGCAAGTGTCAAAGATGAATGGCTTAATGAGTTATCATTGGTGATGAGTGGGCACTACCATGCTCGGGTGCTCAGTACTGGTAACTAGTGATGAGCGGGAACTACCATGCTCTGGTGCTCAGTACTGGTAACTAGTGATGAGCGGGCACTACCATGCTCGGGTGCTCAGTACTGGTAACTATTGATGAGCGGGCACTACCATGCTCGGGTGCTCAGTACTGGTAACTAGTGATGAGCGGGCACTACCATGCTCGGGTGCTCAGTACTGGTAACTAGTGATGAGCGGGCACTACCATGCTCGGGTGCTCAGTACTGGTAACTAGTGATGAGCGGGCACTACCATGCTCGGGTGCTCAGTACTGGTAACTAGTGATGAGCGGGCACTACCATGCTCGGGTGCTCAGTACTGGTAACTAGTGATGAGCGGGCACTACCATGCTCGGGTGCTCAGTACTGGTAACTAGTGATGAGCGGGCACTACCATGCTCGGGTGCTCAGTACTCGTAACTAGTGATGAGCGGGCACTACCATGCTCGGGTGCTCAGTACTTGTAACTAGTGATGAGCGAGCACTACCATGCTCGGGTGCTCAGTACTTGTAACTAGTGATGAGCGGGCACTACCATGCTCGGGTGCTCAGTACTTGTAACTAGTGATGAGCGGGCACTACCATGCTCGGGTGCTCAGTACTCGTAACTAGTGATGAGCGGGCACTACCATGCTCGGGTGCTCAGTACTTGTAACTAGTGATGAGCGAGCACTACCATGCTCGGGTGCTCAGTACTTGTAACTAGTGATGAGCGAGCACTACCATGCTCGGGTGCTCAGTACTCGTAACTAGTGATGAGCGGGCACTACCATGCTCGGGTGCTCAGTACTGGTAACTAGTGATGAGCGGGCACTACCATGCTCGGGTGCTCAGTACTGGTAACTAGTGATGAGCGGGCACTACCATGCTCGGGTGCTCAGTACTTGTAACTAGTGATGAGCGGGCACTACCATGCTCGGGTGCTCAGTACTTGTAACTAGTGATGAGCGAGCACTACCATGCTCGGGTGCTCAGTACTTGTAACTAGTGATGAGCGGGCACTACCATGCTCGGGTGCTCAGTACTGGTAACTAGTGATGAGCGGGCACTACCATGCTCGGGTGCTCAGTACTTGTAACTAGTGATGAGCGGGCACTACCATGCTCGGGTGCTCAGTACTTGTAACTAGTGATGAGCGGGCACTACCATGCTCGGGTGCTCAGTACTGGTAACTAGTGATGAGCGGGCACTACCATGCTCGGGTGCTCAGTACTGGTAACTAGTGATGAGCGGGCACTACCATGCTCGGGTGCTCAGTACTTGTAACTAGTGATGAGCGAGCACTACCATGCTCGGGTGCTCAGTACTTGTAACTAGTGATGAGCGGGCACTACCATGCTCGGGTGCTCAGTACTTGTAACTAGTGATGAGCGGGCACTACCATGCTTGGTATTCATAACCAGCAGTTAATGCTCGGATGTGCACAACTTGAGTAACATAGAAGGCAATGGGGGATGCTAGCTTTTTCCCAGGAATTCTCCAGAATAGTGCTCAAGTCCCCCATTGACTCTTATTTTAGGCAGATATTTTCCCTATCTGAGACCTGCCTCCCTCCATTGTGCGCGCCTCCTCTTGGATGACTGTGGCTATAAGTGCAGGTTCAGTAGACCGTGTAATACCATTTAGGAACATTTGTAACAAAAAGGAAGCCAAACACCTTTACAGCTGGCATTAGGTTCCTGGCTTATTTAGATGGAGACAGAAAAGGCAAATCTCCCAGACCGTGCGCTCCCATTAGTTCCGCTGTATAAACACATGTGCTGAGACTCCTTGTTTACAGCATTTCCTCAACACTATCCTCAAGAAACCTCCTTCCAGCCATGTAACGATTACATCCACTCAATGTTCCCCGATTTGTAAGTCACCACAATAGGAATCGCGTGCGTCCAGGAGATGCCTATCCCGGTAATGGTGAAGCCGGAGGTCTGATGTATATAGGTGGCCGGCAGCTGCGGGGCACAGCCCATCCGTCACTACACATGCATGGATTGTAGGATTCAGCTCCTAGTAACCGTATGGATGTGATGGGGGAGAGTTGCTCCCAAATACTCAGGGGTTACCATAATGTCTGGTAGCTAAGCATCTTTAGTGTCAGTCCCATGTAAACAGATGGTGGGTCTTGTCAACTTTCATTTAGGGAAGGGGTTGTCCAAAGAATGGTCATCCATGTCACCTTAGGGTCACAATTCAACATTATTTTACATACTAAAGGGATCTGTACTGATACTGAACTCGATTTATTTGGTGTCAAATGGCCCATGTGAACCGGCTGATCTCATCAGGACTGTGACAATGGATATGGTGGGCTACCAACTCTCCACCGGGGCAAAAAGAACAGGAGGGTTGCATTCTTTGACTACTACCGGCAGATAAGTCTTGTGAGGAATACTCTGCTCCTCCGAGAACGCCTTCTGCCAGGCCGAACCTTCACCTGTACAGGGGCATCAGAACAGAGGGCTGTCCTCCGGCTGTTATCTCAGGTATATGGGAGCGTATTTGGGCACAGCATTTTTTCCATGGAATGGACAATCGCAGCTAATTGCTGCTGTTTCAATGAACTACATCAGTTGACACAAAACAGATGAGATTTATGTGTAAAACCACTTGGGTCACAGCTGCTCCATCCGAGTTTATCCACAGGATACATTCACATGGGGCAGATTTGCAACAAATTCAGTGACTAAAGCCCGCTTTACACGCTACAATATATCTTACGATGTGTCGGCGGGGTCACGTCGTAAGTGACGCACATCCGGCATTGTAAGTTACATTGTAGCGTGTGACAGGTACGTGCGATTGCGATTGAATGTTAAAACGTTCATCACACGCATGTTGTTCAATTGTTAAAAATTGAACGTGAGGTTGTTCAGTGTTCCTGAGGTAGCACACATCGCTCCGTGTGACACCCCGGGAACGATGAACATCTCCTTACCTGCGTCCCACGGCTCCCGCCAGCAATGCGGAAGGAAGGAGGTGGGCGGGATGTTTACGTCCTGCTCAGCTCCGCCCCTCCGCTTCTATTGGCCGGCTGCCGCGTGACGTCGCTGTGACGCCAAACGTCCCTCCCACTCCAGGAAGTGGACATTCGCCTCCCACATCGAGGTCGTATGGACGGGTAAGAACGTGTGACTGGGTTAATCGTTTGTGCGACACGTTCAACAAATTGACCGTGCCGCACATACGATGGGGGCGGGTCACATCGCATACGATATCGTATGCTTAATCATAACATGTTAATATCTCATACATTTTACAATCTTAAACTCTGGGTGAAATCTGCATGTAACACGAGTGCAGCAATGGAAAATGTGTGCGTGTGGCTATACTCGTGCTCCGGTCACAGCTCAAGCTGCAGTCACAAATCCACTGAATATGTGTATTGTCCGGTGTTTGGGTCTGTACAGTATAATCTGTGTGTTGTACAGCAGTTCACAAATACGTCCTAAAGTGACAACCTATGGATGAGAGCGGCGCTATTCCTGGATAAGCTGTAGCAGGACCCCTGCACTCGCTGACCATTCTCCCTTCATTTCTGGAATCCTTTTTTTGTTTATCGCTGTTGTCTCCCAATCGCGGCCCCTTTTTGTTTCGGGCACGTTCACACATAGTGATTGGGTTAATGATTGCTCCACAATCGCTCAGTAAATATCAATCTTCGGCACATTAAGCACCCCGCTTATCCTGAATTTTAGACTATTACATAATTGGATGTTGAAACTTCCATGAATCGTCTGATCTTCCTCTGCGCTGCTTACAACATAAGCGTGAATATAAAAATGTGGCTTTCAGCAGGTGAGGATTATATGTCCCCGCTCCGTTTATTTTGATTGCTATTTCTTAATGACTGATATACAGCCTGCACGCGGCGGGCACTGGTGCCGCCAAGGTTTAAAATAGCCAAAACGTCAGCGCGAGGCTGTATCCTCCATGTCACCGCGGAAACTGCTGGGTTAGCGCATATTGTCTGTCTTTGATTCGACGCTTCATTATGGCTACGCTTGCTGTTAACCCTATAGAAGCACTGCTCCTAGTAATCATTGCTGGACATAAACCCAACACTTTTTTTTTCCTTTTATTTTTCCCAAAAAAATTCCTTATGGCGTTTGAAGACTCATCTGCTTCCAAAAGAACAGGGTTAATCATCCCTCCTCACAAAATCCCTGACACCTAATTAACACCTTACTTGCTAAATTTGTTAAAAAAATGTTGCAGACCCTTTTCTGTAGGAAACCAGATCCTCTCGGCTTACACAGTCTCCCTGTGTTGACCTCTACAGTCTAGTGTTGGGTGTATGGGGCTTTTTAACTAGATAAGTCATTACTGTTGGAAAGTGATTATTTTTTTTTTTTTTCCAACACTGTTGCAAAAAAACAAAAACTGATGTGTGAAAAAGGCATAATAAGGTTTATATACACAAAAACTTGTGCCGGCAATCTAGAGGTAACTGCACCAAATTAAGCACATTTGCCTGAAAAAAAAACGAGACTCGGCTCCACTGGTCCTTGGTAATGTCTGTACACTTAGCTACCGTCTAAAATCAGGCCCAGGAAATTTGATGCCATCAGCACCAGTGCCTGGAGCGGCGGAGGCGCGCACTGGTGCCTGGAGTAGCGGTCCCGCGGAGGCGCGCACCGGTGCCTGGAGCGGCGGAGGCGCGCACCGGTGCCTGGAGCGGCGGAGGCACGCACCGGTGCCTGGAGTAGCGGTCCCGCGGAGGCGCGCACCGGTGCCTGGAGTAGCGGTCCCGCGGAGGCGCCTCAATGCTGGCGGCTGAGTTCACAGAAATCAGTGGAGGCCTAACAACCGCATCAAAGAAGAGAAATATGCTTTATACTTTAGAGAAAGCTGCAACGAAAAAAAAAAATCTTTAAAATGTATTTTCTTTTAATTTTGGATTGACAGATTTTACTGGAGATCCTCAGATAAGAACTTAAAAGAAATCTGTCACCAGGTTTTTGCGCCCTTGACAAGGCAGGCAGCCCTGAATTCTTGCAGAATGCTGTCTGTAGCTTACATAGCAAAAACCTGCTGACAGATTCCCTTTTAAAGAGAATTTGTCCCAAGGTTTTTTTTTCCCCCCTAATCTGAGAGCAGCATAATGTAGGGGCAGAGATCCAGTGATGTGTCACTTACGGAAATACTTAGTGTAGTTTTGATAAAATCAATGTTTAGTCAGCAGTGATTATCATTACGGGACTACTTTTCGTGCTGCAGGTAGTCCAGCACATTCATGAGCTCTGTATAACTGCTAGATCTGCAGCAGAGAAAACATTGATTTTATCAAAATGACAGCAAACAGCTCAGTAAGTGACACATCGCTGGAATCAGGGTCATTATGCTGCTCTCAGATGGGGTGGGAGGGACAAAAACCTGGTGACATATTCCCTTTAAAGGGAATCTGGCAGCAGATTTTTGCTATGTAAGCTAAAGAATGCATACTGCAATGGTTAACGCAGAAAATTCAGGGCTGCCTGTCTTGTCAAGATCTGATCTGTTATTTTCTATGTTTTCTTAAGCAGCAGAACCTTTTTATCATTACAGGCGACTACAATGTCAGGCACACTGTAGTCCGGCATGCCCCGTCCTCTGACACCTCACTGTCAATGTACAATCTCTATAGAGAGCCTGGTGTGGGCGAGGGCAGTTCTCTCAGCTCTGCTGCATTGCTAAAGCTAAACATTCTGAGTGTGACAGAACGGCTGCACCCAGTAATCTAAGTGATACATCGTTAGATTCAGGATCTCTTTTCCTGCATCATGCTGCTCTCAGATAAGATAGCAAAAACCTGCTGATGGATTCCCTTTAATAGGGACAAAATTGCAAACATTCAGGTATCAAGTAGATATCTTGAAATCGGAGAAAAATTACAGCATAAAGCACATTAAAGAGTTTGCTGAACTTTTTATTGAACTACAGTTAAGAAAATTAGAGAGCCCCTATGTATGGTACATCATTTACAATGTAAAATTTGGGGCCTCTTGGGAATGGTTGGGAGAGGCCCTGCCCTTTTGCATTATCCTCCTGGAAAAATCAGACCAAAGACTTTTGTCATTTAAATGCATGTATTTTGGGGCTACAAAAATTTTTTAGTAATTATTAAAAGTGTGCCTGCTCTATTCTTTTGCGCTGCACTGTCTTGCTAGCTGCGTAATGAGTTAACTGAGGATCCATCAGTGAGATCACTATGACAGTCTGATGGGGGGTTTGTAACACTTATCTTCTCAGCTTATTTATGACCACAGACCACATCAGCGTTGAATGTGCAGGGAATCAGACAGGCTCTAAGGCAGGGTTCCCCAACTCCAGTCCTCGAGGGCCGCCAACAGTGCATGTTTTCAGGATTTCCTTAGCATTGCATGGGTGTTGGAATCATCAACTGTGCAGGTGATTAAATTATCACCTGTGCAATACTAAGGAAATCCTGAAAACCTGCACTGTTGGCGGCCCTTGAGGACTGGAATTGGGGACCCCTGCTCTAAGGCTATGGGCGCACTAGAAATGGACTTTTTCTTAAGAGAAAGTCGGACCCTCTGAAAGAATCCCG
Organism: Anomaloglossus baeobatrachus; assembly: GCF_048569485.1. NCBI lineage: Eukaryota > Metazoa > Chordata > Amphibia > Anura > Aromobatidae > Anomaloglossus > Anomaloglossus baeobatrachus. The sequence continues at coordinate 43,486,123 of NC_134364.1, read as the reverse complement.
CACCCGCGGATTTACCGTGGATTTTGCGCCAAGTTGGTCCCTGCAGTTTTTACCATATATCTATGGCAAAAACGGAAAAGAAGTGACCTGCTCATTAATACCCGCGGATTTTCCGCTGTGGTATAAAATAACGCAGTGTGCGCACAGCATTTTTTGAAACCCATAGGATTTGCTGAGGAATGACTGCAGCAGTGTTACACATTTTCTGCAGCAAATCCGTGGGTAAATCCGCAGCGTGTGCACAGGGCCTAAAAGTTAAAATGGTGCAACATTTCTAATGAGACCCAATTGCAAAAACATAGTGCATGGGTTTCAGGCTAAAAACTATTTAAAAGGCAAGAACGATGCAGCGCTGCACCTCCCGCCCTGGGATCTCGTATAATTATCTAACACACCGGTATTAATTTGCCGTTCAGTAGGGAAGGACAAATATTGACGTGGGATCGGTCGCTATGAGTTACTGCTATTGCACACTTTTGAACTTCTGATAGTAAATCACTCCCTACTGTCACAGCTCTGGATAGCTGGAGTCAGGCTGAGGAAACCCGATGCTCTACATTGGAAATGCGCTTGATTGTGTGATGAAAGAGCGGTGAGGATGGAAACCTCGTCAGCCGCCTAATTAGATCAGCGCCTGTGCCGGAGATGTGGTGCCACACTGCCACCTGCTGGCCACAGATGAGCATGCATCACCTCACTCAATGGGCAAAAACGATAATATAATATTTATTCATGTATATAGCATTGTTAATTCCACAGCGCTTTACATACAGTGGCAACACTGTCCCCATTGGGGCTCACAATCTAGGTTCCCTATGAGTATATTTTTTTTGTAGTGTGGGAGGAAACCGGAGACCCGGGAGGAAACGCACACAAACACGGGGAGAACATACAAACTCCTTGCTGATGGTGTCCTTGGTGGGAATTGAACCCAGGACCCCAGTGATGCAAGACTGCAGTGCTAACCACTGAGCCACCGTGCTGCCCAAGTATTTTGTGTAACAGCCAAAAAGTGGTATTGTAACAGTAATCGGACCTCCTCCTCACAATCTATGCTCAGAAAACCCCTTGAATATAGAAGGAAGCAATCCTATACATTTTATTTTTCTTGTAAGGGGCACTCCTATATTTAAAGGGGTATTCCAATCTTATAATTGTATGACTCCTCTTACACTGACAGACGCACCGGAGCACAATCTGGCTCAGACATGTAGTATATTGCACATGGGACGTCTATAAATCGGGGCAGGGGAGAATTCGACACATTCTGTCCTCACCTGATTCGCCCTACAAATGTTTATTATAGAAATGAAAGAATCCCAAAGCTGCAGGATAAACAGGCGACTTCCTCCCATAGTGCATCTGTTTGTTTAGTGATGGCTAATTAATCCTTTAAGTAGCTGACCGCCTTCCTCCAAGTGCTGAAAGTCCGATTGTCCTCCTAATTCAGTGCAAACACTCCACATTGTCTCCGGTGCAGGCCACAATGGGCAATATTCCCAATATTGTGTCAACCCCTCTGAGATGGGAGTACAGGGGCGCAATGTGATTCAAGGACCAAATCATTCCAATTGCCAAGCTTGGTGCTTGACTTGGCTCAAAATCAGACATGTCCCTTTTTGTTTCTTCTGGAGCCACTTTTTCCCATATGACCTATGGTAAAATCTGTTTTTGTCAAAGCAAGATGGACTGCCAGCTCATTAAGAGATCAGGTTACACAAAATCTATGGTAGGAGGGAAAGAGATCATGTAGATCCTAGCCAGCGTATCCCAGAGCTGGAGTCACAGCCACACAGCTCAGTACTAATGTCCGCCATGCCTCAGCTGCTGTTGTCTCTTGAGCCAGCAAAGTAATATAGAGGAGGAATCGAGATGGAAGAAAGGGTTAATCCAGAGAAAGATCACTGAAGATTGATGGGGATTAAAACCTCTGATTTTTTTGTTCTGTGTGTTTCAGAGCTGTATAGCCCCTTCTTCAGGAACAAAATTAATAATTTACTGTGTTCAGTGTATAGGAGCTACAGTTAGGTCCAGAAATATTTGGACAGTGACACAATTTTCGCGAGTTGGGCTCTGCATGCCACCACATTGGATTTGAAATGAAACCTCTACAACAGAATTCAAGTGCAGATTGTAACGTTTAATTTGAAGGTTTGAACAAAAATATCTGATAGAAATTGTAGGAATTGTACACATTTCTTTACAAACACTCCACATTTTAGGAGGTCAAAAGTAATTGGACAAATAAACCAAACCCAAACAAAAATATTTTTATTTTCAATATTTGGTTGCGAATCCTTTTGGAGGCAATCACTGCCTTAAGTCTGGAACCCATAGACATCACCAAACGCTGGGTTTCCTCCTTCTTAATGCTTTGCCAGGCCTTTACAGCCGCAGCCTTCAGGTCTTGCTTGTTTGTGGGTCTTTCCGTCTTAAGTCTGGATTTGAGCAATTGAAATGCATGCTCAATTGGGTTAAGATCTGGTGATTGACTTGGCCATTGCAGAATGTTCCACTTTTTTGCACTCATGAACTCCTGGGTAGCTTTGGCTGTATGCTTGGGGTCATTGTCCATCTGTACTATGAAGCGCCGTCCGATCAACTTTGCGGCATTTGGCTGAATCTGGGCTGAAAGTATATCCCGGTACACTTCAGAATTCATCCGGCTACTCTTGTCTGCTGTTATGTCATCAATAAACACAAGTGACCCAGTGCCATTGAAAGCCATGCATTCCATTGCCATCACGTTGCCTACACCATGTTTTACAGAGGATGTGGTGTGCCTTGGATCATGTGCCGTTCCCTTTCTTCTCCAAACTTTTTTCTTCCCATCATTCTGGTACAGGTTGATCTTTGTCTCATCTGTCCATAGAATACTTTTCCAGAACTGAGCTGGCTTCATGAGGTGTTTTTCAGCAAATTTAACTCTGGCCTGTCTATTTTTGGAATTGATGAATGGTTTGCATCTAGATGTGAACCCTTTGTATTTACTTTCATGGAGTCTTCTCTTTACTGTTGACTTAGAGACAGATACACCTACTTCACTGAGAGTGTTCTGGACTTCAGTTGATGTTGTGAATGGGTTCTTCTTCACCAAAGAAAGTATGCGGCGATCATCCACCACTGTTGTCATCCGTGGACGCCCAGGCCTTTTTGAGTTCCCAAGCTCACCAGTCAATTCCTTTTTTCTCAGAATGTACCCGACTGTTGATTTTGCTACTCCAAGCATGTCTGCTATCTCTCTGATGGATTTTTTCTTTTTATTCAGCCTCAGGATGTTCTGCTTCACCTCAATTGAGAGTTCCTTAGACCGCATGTTGTCTGGCCACAGCAACAGCTTCCAAATGCAAAACCACACACCTGTAATCAACCCCAGACCTTTTAACTACTTCATTGATTACAGGTTAACGAGGGAGACGCCTTCAGAGTTAATTGCAGCCCTTAGAGTGCCTTGTCCAATTACTTTTGGTCCCTTGAAAAAGAGGAGGCTATGCATTACAGAGCTATGATTCCTAAACCCTTTCTCCGATTTGGATGTGAAAACTCTCATATTGCAGCTGGGAGTGTGCACTTTCAGCCCATATTATATATATAATTGTATTTCTGAACATGTTTTTGTAAACAGCTAAAATAACAAAACTTGTGTCACTGTCCAAATATTTCTGGACCTAACTGTGTGTGTGTGTGTATATATATATAATTATAAAAAAAATGTTAAGAAACTTGCGCCTCTCGCTGGAAATTGAATGGGACCTTTTAATTTAGTATCTTTAAACTGATTATTCTATGGGGAAAAGATCGGAACGTCCGAGATGGACATGACAATAAAGTTGAAGATGGCGCAAGATTAGTCTTGTGGAACGAGGGGCCCTTACTTGACAATGCCAAATCCCACAAATATATTATTGGATTGTGACATAACTCCAGTGAAGCTTCCCCGCCGGTCGCAGACTTCATGGTTTCTCCATGTAGTGTTTTATACTAAAGTCCTACTGGAAAGATGTAAAAGGTCCCCGGGAGTGGAGCACCCTGGCCCTGAAGGGGTTAATCCGGCTCGTAATCGCCTGTAACACGATATTACTTACTTTAGCTGACCTGCTGTTCTGCTCCTCTGACTGGAGAGGTGAGGACGCTGGCGGAGGCTGTGCGCAGGGCTGCAGGCGGCAGCTGTACTCCGCAGGCCACATATGGCAGTGGGATATTTCCAAGTGTGAGAGATTCTCCATAATTCAGGAATATCTCAGTTTTTCCACTGACCCGGGACCTGCTTTTACTTGACCTTCCAGTAGGTATCGGGCACTTAACATTCACATCAGTGACATTTCACATGAAATAACATTCTCGGGTTTCTCCCCTTCCCTTTTACTTCTAATGAATATTGCTTCTGTGAAAATATCATTAAAATGCTCTGACCTAAGTGTAAAGTATAAAGGATTGTATTGTGCAGCTCCTGGGAGCGAATGGTAAAATGTGAGTAAAAATGTGTATAGTGTATAGACACCATTACATCAGCTGCTGCCACTGATGTCCCGATCTGCAAATCTGCTCATTTCAAGGAGGAGTTCTTCTTTTTTTTTTTTTTTTTTTTTTTAATATATCATAATTGGTAATGACCAAGCACTACCATGCTCGGGTGCTCAGTACTCGTAACTAGTGATGAGCGGGCACTACCATGCTCGGGTGCTCAGTACTCGTAACTAATGATGAGCGGGCACTACCATGCTCGGGTGCTCAGTACTTGTAACTAGTGATGAGCGGGCACTACCATGCTCGGGTGCTCAGTACTCGTAACTAGTGATGAGCGGGCACTACCATGCTCGGGTGCTCAGTACTGGTAACTAGTGATGAGCGGGCACTACCATGCTCGGGTGCTCAGTACTCGTAACTAGTGATGAGCGGGCACTACCATGCTCGGGTGCTCAGTACTGGTAACTAGTGATGAGCGGGCACTACCATGCTCGGGTGCTCAGTACTCGTAACTAGTGATGAGCGGGCACTACCATGCTCGGGTGCTTGGTACTCGTAACTAGTGATGAGCAGGCACTACCATGCTCGGGTGCTCTGTACTTGTAACTAGTGATGAGCAGGCACTACCATGCTCGGGTGCTTGGTACTCGTAACTAGTGATGAGCGGGCACTACCATGCTCGGGTGCTCAGTACTCGTAACTAGTGATGAGCAGGCACTACCATGCTCGGGTGCTCTGTACTTGTAACTAGTGATGAGCGGGCACTACCATGCTCGGGTGCTCTGTACTTGTAACTAGTGATGAGCGGGCACTACCATGCTCAGGTGCTCGGTACTGGTAACTAGTGATGAGCGGGCACTACCATGCTCGGGTGCTCAGTACTTGTAACTAGTGATGAGCGGGCACTACCATGCTCGGGTGCTCAGTACTTGTAACTAGTGATGAGCGGGCACTACCATGCTCGGGTGCTCAGTACTCGTAACTAGTGATGAGCAGGCACTACCATGCTGGGGTGCTCAGTACTTGTAACCAGCAGTCAGACGGGCGTGACTCATGTACCTAGTATAATGGAAGTCAATGGGAAGATTTCCTGGAAAGATGCTCTAGTCCCGCATTGACTTCCATTATACTTGGTACTCTAGCATCCGACTTCTGGATAGGAGTACTGCGCATGGTAGTGCTCACTAATCCTAATCAGTGGCGTAATTTGAAGCTCATGGGCCGCATTGTAAAAGCTCCAATGTGACCCCAATTATTGCAAGGCTTTAATAGTTTTGGTCTTTTCATGTAGGCCAAAGTGACTTTTTTGGTGCACTGCAACCCCTGCACCGACTGTAATCACCTCTCTGACCACAATGTAATGGCATAACTAGATGCCATTTGTTTAGGAGTTCGTGGAAAAATGTCACCCTGCCTGTGAAACTGTATGTGATAGTGGCCGTATGGGTGATCGGGGCATGCTGAGAGTTGTAGTTTTGCAACAGTTACCGCAACTTTCTCCTGCCCCAGTAACAGCACAGACGTGACCGGCCGAGCTGAGTGCAGAAGCCCATAGAGAGATTGTGAGAATAACTGTGCCCTCGTATCACAGCTAACACTGCGTTCACACCTTGCAGGTTTATGTGCTGCAATTGTGGTGGAAATGAAACATTTGAGCAAAATGCAGAGAGAGGTTGTGGGGTTTTTGGGTTTCTTTTTTTTTTTTTTGTTTTTTTTTTTTTTTTTTGTCCGCACACCCCCCCCAAACCCCCCCCCCTCCCCCCCAAAAAAAAAAACAAATTGCAACTCAAAGCGCAAGGACTTCGAAATGACGTCTGATTTACTTCTATCTGTTAAATAATGGTCCACATTCCTGAAAATAAGTGTCCAAATGACTGAACTCTGCTCCCAAACTGATGGGGTCCACAATTTATTATTTAAGGAGGTTCCCCACATTGGAAATTATAACTTGTTAGGGTCCCTTGACTAAGGCGATAGATTACCCCCGCCTATGTACTGAGACCCCAGCGATCCGCTGTAGTGTGTCTGGAAATCAGAGAGGCCTTCTCTGTGCACTGAACCCTTCTGGACTGGGGGTGTAATTGTACATCGGGTCTCCATGTGTGCAGCCGCACCCTGGCCAGCAGTGCCGGCTGCACCGTACAGCCACATCTGCCTGCAGTGACCAGAGCTTGTTATGGTTGCTGCGGTCAGTCACTGACAGAGGCATTTGAATTTTTTTATTTTTTTTTTTTTTTTTTTATATATAATTTTTTTTTTTTTTTCTCTGCATGTGAACCGTTTCACTCTACCTTGCCTCGTTATTCTTTTGCAGCAATGTCTTCCTACCTGTTCATTGTGAAGTCTGAACTACCGGCCGCTATTGCTGGTTTCTTGGCTGAGGAGCACACTGGGTGAGTGTTACCAGTGATAGCATTACGGGGGAAAGAAAATGAATTGTTCTTAATTTTAATTCCTTGATAGTCTCTTGCAGTTTTCACATTAATATCCAGTTATATGGTCTAAACTATAAAGGTTATCTGTCTGCAGGATCTTGCTATATCGGAGAGCAGCATGATGTTGGGGCTGAGATCCTTATTCCACTGATTTGTCACGTACTATACTTGGTGTTTTTTGTTTCAATAAAATTAGTGTTTTATCAGCAGGAGATTATCACTATAAAATTAGGTGGTGTTTCAAGTAGAGATGAGTGAACCCAAAGTTCGGTGTTCCTAGCTAACACATAATTTACCAAAAAAAAAAGTTTGGGTGCTTTACATATGAACACCACTAGTGCGAGCATCGCTGTGCTCGGGTACGCTTGGTGCTTGGCTACATGCGAGCCGCTTGCAGTGGTTGTTTGGCTCGCACTGAAGGTAAACCTAGTGTTATCGAATGTAGACTGCACCAAACAAAACTGCTCTCCCCATGGAAGTGATCTGTTTATGGCGGGCTGTATGTGGGCAGAGACCCGAACTGCTCAATCAGTGACTTCCATTGGGGTTCAATGAAGTCTTGGTCCTAAACCCGAACTTCATCTAAAGTCCAGCTGAACTTCCACGGGTGCAACCACAGCCCCACCCACTGATTTTGACAGTTTTCTGTGTATACTGTGCATAATCGGTGGTGTGGGCGGGGTTATACAGGGCTCAGCATTCAGAGGTCTGCTAGACCTGCAGAAGAGAAAGCGGATTCTATCACTTCTGCACCCAGTAAACTAAGTGACACATTGCTGGAATCGGGGTCTCTGCCCCCCCCCCCATCATTCTGTTATCACATTGCATAGCGAAAACCTGGTGACAGATTCCCTTTTAAGCTTTTCTTTAGTGCTGTTATTGGAATTCTATTTTGTTACATGGGGCTTTATGCATGTGGCCATTTTATGGCACCTATAGCAATATAGGGTCCCATATTGTTCCTCATTTCTCCTATATTGATTTATACCGATATCAAGCAATAAAAGAAAAAAAGTCTATCAGATGCCATTTTACAGAGGCTGTTGGATATGGATCAGGGCATATATATTTTACATACAGACAGATTTCCAGGTGGAAATGAAAGGGAACCTGCCATGTAAAGGACAAAAAAAACAATAAAAAAAAAACGCTCTTAATCTGCAGATTAATAGCGTTCTGCCGCACTGAGAGCCCCAGTGTCGGGAGGAAATGTTCTTTAATCCTCCTGGCAGCCTCCGGCTTTCAGTCATAGGGCACAGCTGGTTCAGTTTCAGGCTGCCAGTCAGTGCCTGAGCACGTATAACCGCACCCTGGCACGGACAGCCGGCTCTGTACTGATGCCCTGCTGAGCCCATATCTGCAGGGTAACTTTTTTTTACATGACAGTTGCTCTTTAAAGTATATCAGCATTGCAAATAACACAATCACAAAATCTCATCCACACGTTACTAAGGAATCGGACTTGGCAGGTGCTGTGTTTTTTAAAAACCTGCAATATGTTGATTTAAGCAGCTGATTTAGGCTGGGGCCACACGAGTGTATGTTTGCTCATGCGAGAGAATCAGATGGATCACTCATATTTAAGTCACATACTGTCCATTTCCTTGTGATCCTCCTTGATATGGTTCTACTCCTTCATTGGAGTACAGCTGTGTTTAATTACCCTAAAAGGACTTGATTTGGAAAGGCGCACACCTGTCTATATAAGACCTCACAGCTCACCGTGCACGTCACACCAAATGAGAATCATGAGGTCAAAGGAACTGCCCAAGGAGCTCAAAGACAGAATTGTGGCAAGGCACAGATCTGGCCAAGGTTACAAAATAATTTCTGCAGTACTCAAGGTTCCTAAGAGCACAGTGGCCTCCATAATCCTTAAATGGAAGAAGTTTGCAACCACCAGAACTCTTCCTAGACCTGGCCGTCCAGCCAAAACTGAGCAATCGTGGGAGAAGAGCCTTGGTGAGAGAGGTAAAGAACCCAAGATCACTGTGGCCGAGCTCCAGAGATGCAGTAGGGTGATGGGAGAAAGTTCCACAATGTCAACTATCACTGCAGCCCTACACCAGTCGGGGCTTTATGGCCATGTGCCCATGGGAGATCGTACCTCTAGACTTTTCTGCAGGTATTTCCGCAGGTTCACGCAGCAACTCCCCGGAATCCGCAACTATCCATTGCCGTGGTAAATCTGCGGAATTGTTGCGGTAAACCTGCGGAAACAGTGCAGAATTCCCGCCCTGTATATCCATAGTGGAGGGGCGGGAATTCCACACATAATTCCACATGAATAATGGACATGCAGTTACATTCGGCTGTGGGTAATCCGCAGTATTTTCCGCAGCCGCAAATACCGCAGCATTGATACAGCCACTCCCCAAATCCCATAGGGTAACATGGGGAATGTCTGTACTTGTGTAAACCCCCAGATTTATCTAGAAAATACACGGGTTTTCCACGACAAAATCTGTGGTTACTTTTTCTTATGGGCACATAGTCTCGTGTGACGCCCGCATTAGGCTATCTGTTGTGAGATATGTCGTTGGGGTCATGGTTTTCGTGACGCACATCTGGCATAGTTTGCAACGTCGTCCTGTGTGACCCCTACAAGCGTCTGTAAACGATAGCAAATCTGTTACAAATCGCGAATCGTTTACACGTCGCTCATTTTTAAAAAAATCGTTTATTCTACTTTGCGCTGGTTGTTCATCGTACCCGGGGTAGCACACATCGCTCCGTGAGACACCCCGGGAACGATGAACACAGCTTACCTGCGTCCCGGTGGAAATGCAAAAGGAAGGAGGTGGGCGGGATGTTACGTCCCGCTCATCTTCGCCCCTCCGCTTCTATTGGCCGGCCGCTATGTGACGTCTCTGTGATGCCGAACGTCCCTCCCTCTTCAGGAAGTGGACGTTTGCCGCCCAGAGCGAGGTCGTCCAGGAGGTAAGTACGTGTGACAGGGGTTTAACGACTTTGTGCGCCACGGGCAACTAATTGCCCGTGGCGCACAAACGACAGGGGCGGGTTCGATCGCTTGTGCAATTGGACGATAGATCGTACCGTGTGACGCCCGCATAAGGCAGAGTGGCCCGACGGAAGCCTCTCCTCAGTGCAAGACATATGAAAGCCCGCATAGAGTTTGGAAATAAACACATGAAGAACTCCAGACTATGAGAAATAAGATTCTCTGGTCTGATGAGACGAAGATAGAAGTTTTTGGTGATAATTCTAAGCGGTATGTGTGGAGAAAACCAGGCACTCCTCATCACATGCCCAATACAATCCCAACAGTGAAACATGGTGGTGGCAGCATCATGCTATGGGGGTGTTTTTCAGCTGCAGGGATAGGACGACTGGTTGCAATTGAAGGAAAGATGAATGCGGCCAAGTACAGAGATATCCTGAAAGAAAACCTCTTCCTGAGTGCTCTGGACCTCAGACTTGGCTGAAGGTTCACCTTCCAACAAGACAATGACCCTAAGCACACAGCTAAAATAACAAAGGAGTGGCTTCAGAACAACTCTGTGACCATTCTTGACCGGCCCAGCCAGAGCCCTGACCTAAACCCAATTGAGCATCTCTGGAGAGACCTGAAAATGGCGTCCAGCAAGGTTCACCATCCAACCTGACGGAACTGGAGAGGATCTGCAAGGAAGAATGGCCGAGAATCCCCAAATCCAGGGGTGAAAAACATGTTGCATCATTCCCAAGAACACTCATGGCTGTACTAGCTCAAGAGTGCTTCTACTCGATACTGAGCAGAGGGTCTGAATACTTATGACCATGTGATATTTCACTTTTGTTTAAAAAAAAAAATAGCAAAAATGTCTACATTTCTGTTTTTGTTCTGTCAAGATGGGGTGCAGAGTGTACATTAATGAGAAAAAAAAATGACCTTTTTTTTTAATTTACCAAATGGCTGCAATAAAACTAAGACTTAAAAATGTAAAGGGGTCTGAATTATTTCCGTACCCACTATAATATATATGTATATGTAATATTATGGCTAGAGAGAGAGATATATTTTATTTATATTCTAATATATATATTAGATCTCTAGATCTATAGATATAGAGCTCTATATTTATAGATCTCTATATTTATAGATATAGATCTCTATAGATATAGATAGGTATAGATATAGATAGGTAGAGATATAGATAGATATACATAGATATAGATATATATATATATATATATATATTTAATATATAATATCATATAATATATGAGAGATAGAGAGAGAGATATTCTGTTTCTGCTGATTTATTTCCATTGTAGAAGTTCCTCAGCGGATAAATCTTTTTTTATTTTCTAAGAAATGAGAACAACTACAAATCCCAGCTCACCACCCCTCCCAGTGATTTCACATTAGCCATACTCTATCTAATTCTGCATTTCAGGGCCTGGTACCTGGACGGTAGATGGCTGCTAATAATTACAGCAGTGTGCATTGTACTCCCGTTGGCGCTGCTCCCCAAAATAGGTAAGGAAGAAAAAAAAATTATGTATTCTGGGATAAAAGTTTCACTTTAATGGGACGGCAGAAGGAAAGGGGCCCCGGTAGAAAGCAAAGAGACTTTTCCTTCTTTCTTTGGGGATACTTTAATTTGTTGCAGCCAGGGGGCCTGGCTTGTTAAGCCATTACTTAGGTTGCAGTAGTATGTTGTCTGTTACACAAAAATAAAATCTTTACAGGAGAACATAAAAGGGCAGCTTTTACTTATGGCATTCCATTAGCGGTAAAGCTCGTCCTAATTCGGCCCTACAAAACGAGGTGAATGATCTGTGACAGGCACTGGGAAAAGGCTGTAAGCTCCAGATACCACGCACTGTAAAATAAAACATACCAGAAATGTAAAACCTTTAGCTCTGCATTAAGATCGGGTTCCATATAAATTGCTTTTTATTTTACTGTTATTTTACAGGCTTTCTTGGCTACACAAGTAGTTTGTCATTTTTCTTTATGGTCTACTTTGCCATTGTGGTAAGTCCTTAAAATAACTCTTTCGGGGGGCTTAAGTGGCCGAAATGACTTACTCCCTTTACACTTCTTTAATGAGTCCGGGCTGAAAGGACCATTTTTATTTTTTTATTTTTTTTTTACTTCTTTCTCCTAATGCATTTTTATCACCTACACCTCTTTTAGATTGAGTTTTAGGTCATAGAGTAAAATATTCAGAAATAAATTTTGATTTTTAAAGTTTTAGGAAGTCTTTAGAATTTAATATACCTCTGGAGGACAAATATTATTTCATACCTTGTATAAATTGAAGGGGAAACTTTGGACTTGGGCTGCACCCAACTGTATCACCTTTTAAAAGGAGGGGTGTCGCACCCAGTTGATTGCCTGAATTCTGTGATGTGAAAACAAAGGTTTTCTCATTCCATGCAGGTCGTGGCTGTAAAGAAAAATATATAAAATAAAACGGATTTGTAAAACATATATGCATGCATGTGAAGTATATACTATGCTTCCTTCAGAAGCTTGGAGGGTTATAAACTGCTTTCAACAATTATGGATTTTTTTTTTCTCATTGTCTGAAGGCCTTGTTTAGATGGAAACGTTATATATTTTGCAGATTATTGCCATATTTTCCGGCGTATAAGACGACCCGCAACTTTTCCAGTTAGAGTTTGGGATATACCGTATATTCGCGAGTATAAGCCAAAGCCTCTATTTTACCACAAAAAAAACGGATAAACCTTATTGATTCGAGTATAAGCCTAGGGTGGGAAATGCAGCAGATACTGGTAAATTTCAAAAATAAAAATAGATCCCGATAAAATGTAATGTGCCCTTCCTTGTCCCCCCTTGCTCTAATGTGTCCATTGTTTAGTAATGTGCCCTGCAGTAATGTGCCCATTGTTTAGTATTACTTTCCTACTGGTCCCATTCTATTATGCCGTTGTTTATACACAATAAAAATTATTCTCCTCTGTTCTCCGTTCCCGCGGTGCCCTCAGCTACTTCTTGCAGACTGCAATCACTTAGACCTCTTTGTGATCTCGTCCGGTGTACGGAGTCTCCACTGCAGGCTGTCCACCATGCACCGGACTTGAGCATCAAGGGGTGCTTGTGCGGACCGCAGGCACATAGACCCCTCCATGATTGTGACCAATACACAGGGCCGCCGCTGCTGTCAGAGCTTTAGGGTATGTGCGCACGTTGCTTTTTACCTGCTTTTTACCTGCTTTTTTGCTGCTTTTTCTTCTGCGCTGTTTAATGCCAAAATGGATGTGTTCTTCTATTCAAGCAAAGTCTATGGGAATTTGGGTTTCTTGTTCACACTATGTTGTTCAAAATGCTGCCTTTTTGTGGCAGAACTTTGGTCAAAAACTCAGCTTTTCAAAGAAGCAACATGTCAATTGTTTTTGCCATTTGGGTTTTGCACTGCAAAGCTGAGTTTTTGACCAAAGTTCTGCCACAAAAAGGCAGCATTTTGAACAACATAGTGTGAACAAGAAACCCAAATTCCCATAGACTTTGCTTGAATAGAAGAACACATCCATTTTGGCATTAAACAGCGCAGAAGAAAAAGCAGCAAAAAAGCAGGTAAAAAGCAACGTGCGCACATACCCTTACTGCAGTTGAATGCTTTGCGCCGCCACCGTAAAGCATTCAACTGCAGTAAAGCCATGACCACAGACAGCAGCCCCGTGCACCAAACACGATCAAGGAGGGGTCTATGTGCCTGAGAGGCAGAGAAGGAGGTAACAGGATACAAGGGCGGGCCAGAGGGATGCGCTACTGCTCTGATAGTCTTGGGATAGGGAGGGCTAATTATATGCCCTATAAGACGACCCACGACTTTTGAGAAGATTTTCAGGGGTCAAAAAGTCATCATATACGCCGGAAAATACGATATCATTAATGATTTGGCGCATTATAAGTGTTTTAGGTCTTCACGACTTGGCACGGCCACCTGTTGTCTATGACTTATTCCATACGCAGGGGTGGGCAATTCAATTTTCCTGAGGGGCTATACGAGACCATGACTGCTGTAAAGGACCGCACCAATTGGCTGAAATTAATTCTGTTCAATATTGATTTATTAATTGTATTACTTAATATTGAGCAGAATGAAGTATGCTGACATCATCCTATATACTGTGAGCCTACAGACAGCCCACCCTACATATAGTATAAGCCCCTCCCCCCACATAGCCTTTCTATATACAATGTGAACTCCTCCCACATAGACCTTCCTATATACAATGTGAGCCCCCACATAGCCCTTCTATATATGAGCCCCCAGAAAATCACCTATATACAATGTGAGGCCCCCACAAAGCCACCTATATACAGTATGAGCCCCCAGTCTTCTAAATACAGTATGAGCAATTAGCAATAATTAGCAAACTTTGTAAAATATTCTTAATTGGAGAAATCTGCTTATTCGCCACTTATGAGCCGCCACTTCTCCAACCTTTTACCTTTTTGAACTCCTTTATCCTTTTAAGAAAAACACTCAAATCTGCCTTGCTCACAGCATGAGTGAGCGCAAGTAGAGATGAGCGAACCTGAAATGTTCAGTGGTCATACCAAACATGGACTTTAGTAAAAAAAAAAAAAAGCAAAAACAAAAAAAAAAAAAAAAAAAAAAAAAAACAGGGTTCAGAGTTTGGGTGCTTTTACATATGAAAACCACTTGCGCGAGCATTGTTGTACTCTGTTCAGCCCAGTGCGAGCAGCTTGCAGGATTTGATCTGCTCACACTCGGGGTAACAGCGTGATCGGATGTAGTGTGCGCCAAACAAAAAGATGCAAACACATTGCCCCCAGAAGTGTCCAGTTTATGGCTGGCGGCATGTGGGCGGAGACCTAAGCTGCCCATTTAATGACTTCATTGGGGTTCAGAAGGTCAAGTATGGGTCCCAAACCGAATTTTATCTAAAGTCTGGCTGAATCCGGCAAACTGAACTTCCACGGGTCCGCTCATCTCTAGTTGCAAGCTCACCGAAGTATCATGTTTCAGCAGGAGGAGAGGTACTTGGCACAGAGACCAGGTGGACACACAGGAAGATTGTGCTGCAGCCATTTGCCAAAAGTATTTCACTTTAGTGCTGGATTCACAGCCACACTGCTCGGTTCTGCTGTACAATGTCCTCCAAGCTGCTGCTGTACAATGTCCTCCATGCTGCTGCTTTTGAACATGTGCTATTGAGAGACAGGAGAGCAGGAATACCTCATGTCTGCTTGTGCTGTACATTGGAGAAATCATGGCAACTAATCACCCACCGGCTTACAGAGGCCACAGTCATAAGTCTGTGTTTCACGGTCCGAGTACGGACCAACCGTGTGTCTTTTGACCCAAACGTGACTTGAGATCCACAACCAGTCCGTCTTTGGCCGGATTCTCACATATGTGTTTTATGGTCCAAGTCACAGTATTGTCACATCCTCTAAAGCTCAAAACAATGAAGGTAAAAAAAAAAACCTAAAAATTTAGAATTTCACCATTTTTCAAAAACCACCCGGCCCTATCCTCTACTTCAGATTTTTTACTACCGTCATATAATTAGGCAGAAGTATAAGCAATGGTCCAGTGTTTGCTCGTAGAGAATAGTTTACATATGTACGGTGTATATGTGGATTGAGATTTCTTCAGACCTTGAAGGAACTATATCATCATTGCCAGGATGAAGTTTTACTTGCGTTGTTAGCCCACACCTCTGGGAACATGACAAGAGCCAAATTTTTTTTAGGATTTCAGTATTCACCAAGCAATCAGTCAAGAAACTGTTGTTTAGCTCACTAAAAGAAAATTATTGGACATGCCAAAAATCTGGTATATCCATGACCCCCAGAGAAATATGCTGGACCACCATGATTTGCAGTAATGGCTGCAGCATTGCCTGTTCCTCTTGCCTCCATTATGAGGACTCAGTAACTGGCTCTTAATATTACTGCCTGATTCCTAAAATTGGAATGATTGTATCTTCAG
The DNA here is from genome assembly GCF_048569485.1 of Anomaloglossus baeobatrachus. Classification (NCBI taxonomy): domain Eukaryota; kingdom Metazoa; phylum Chordata; class Amphibia; order Anura; family Aromobatidae; genus Anomaloglossus; species Anomaloglossus baeobatrachus. The sequence continues at coordinate 43,470,276 of NC_134364.1, read as the reverse complement.
TGTATTTTGTGGTTTGGACGGCAAATTGCATTTTATTACATTTTTTTTTTTTTTCAAAAGGCTCCGTCCTTACATTTCTACATGTGTCTGTTGTCTGCTTGCTAAAAAAAAGTGTCATATCACAAAATTTCCACCCTAGCTCATACACACTGCAGAATAGATTTTATATTTTCTTTGTAGTGGTTGGAGCACCTTTTTTTTTATAGAGTCTTTAATCCTCTGCTTTCTTTTAAAGAGTCAAAGAATTAAAGGGGACTTCTCACTGTATTTTTTAACATTTAACCGGAGTACCTCCTCCAATTGATGGCGGTTCACCCATTTCGGAACAGTTTTTAGTTTTTTCCTGTGACCCTCCATTACAAAGTTATGTCCCTCTGTAATAATGGTGAAACTTTCCCCATCATCTAACTGGGTGTATACCATAGACCTACTGTGGGCGTGGCTGTGTTATGATTGGGCAGTATCAGAGGAAAAAATAGCAAACGCCCACAGAGAAGTCTACTGTAGTTGGTTGGCAGAAAGATTTGCACCATTTTTATCGGAGGGCATAACTTTGGAATGGAGGGACACAGAAGAAAAAAAAAACTGTTCCTGAATCGGAGAAGCGTTGGTTGTAGGAGGCACGCAATTTAAATAAAGAAAATAATCCTATGAAATGCCCCCTTTAAATTATAAAATGTTGCTGTCTGCCACCACTAGGAGGAGCTTTGAAGTGTACAGAGTAATCATATTAAACTTAACAGGTTTTCCCTATTGTGTTCCTGAATGCAGCCAGATTTAGAGAATGTAAAAGGGTTTGTCTCCTAAAAATAAACCCTGTTCATATGCTCTAAGGGTACCGTCTCACTAAACAACGTACCAGCGATTCCGACCACGATATGACCTGGTCAGGATCGCTGGTGCCTCGCTACAGGGTCGCTGGTGAGCTGTCAATCAGGCATATCTCACCAGCGACTCTGCACTTGGTAACCAAGGTAAATATTGGTTAACTAAGCAAAGCGCTTTGCTTGGTTACCCGATATTTACCTTGGTTACCAGTGTACACCGCTTAGCGCTGGCTCCCTGCACACGTAGCCAGGGTAAATATCAGGTAACTAAGCAAAGCGCTTTGCTTAGTAAACCAATGTGTACCCTGATTACGTGTGCAGGGAGCCAGTGCTAAACGGTGTACGCTGGTAACCAAGCAAAGCGCTTTGCTTAGTTACCCAATATTTACCATTGTTACCAGCGTACACCGCTTACAGAGTCGGTGCTCGTTGGTCTCCCACTGTCAAACACAGCGGGAGACCAACGAGCAAAAAATAAACCAGAACAGTGTGTAACGATCAGTGATTTCACAGCAGGGGCCAGGTCGCTGCTCAGTGTCACACACAGCGAGATCGCTGATGAGGTCACTGGTACGTCACAAAACCTGTGACTCAGCGATCTCGCTATGTGAGAAGTACCCCTAAAAGACATAAGGATGTAAAAAAAGGATTAGAAAATGTTTAGTCTCTTGTTTTGTCTTTCTGCTCCTGCTCTCCTGTCTGACAAACAGGCAGCTTTCAGTTTGGGGCAATCAAGGTCTTGGCTGGTGCAATGAATATTGGTAAAAGAAGTTCTAATACCTATAGTGCTGGCATAACTCCAATGAAGAGGTACCGCCCACTGACAGGATGAATGGTAAGTTACAGGGAACAGAAGCTCCGAGACACTGATCTGGAATTTTTCCAAGTCGTTCTTAGGTGATCTAGTGAAATTTAGAACACAATGCAAACGTTCCAAGCCGCGAGAGCAGCAGCATGGCGGTACATGACCGGGCAGGTGTAATCCGTTTATCAGCTGTGAATATCTGTGCTTCTGTATTAAACAGTAATTGCTCATACATTTCCTTGTCTGCATCTGAACTCGGCCATAGGTTGAATCTCTTAGCTGAACTAATGAGCTAAAAAATTGATCATAGGGTTGCTTTGTTTTTTGTTTTTTTATCTTTTTTCCTAACCACAGTCCCCACATCATTATATGTATTCATTTGCTTTTCAGGTTGTGATTAAAAAATGGTCCATTCCTTGTCCTCTTCCTCAGAATTACACGTTAATGTACACGGAGGTAAGATTTTATCTTTGGAGATCGGTAGATTGAAAAATGGAAATGGGTTGGAACTGAAAATGACAGAAGTGTAGGTGATCTAATATGTAATAATCATTGGCAAATCGACTGTCATCTGCCCACTTTCACAGTGTGTTACAAGGGTGGCCAATTGTTATTTTTGGGGGTCTCCATAATGGCTAGCTGTCGTTCAGAGGATTCAACCACAGCAAGTATTAAACATAGGAGACCTACTCCTGCAATACCAACTCCATTAATTCCAGCGACTCCAGTTTGTGGGTTTCATGGCTTTTGGTGGCATTACAAAGTGTTGCCACCCTGCAGATATTTCACATTGCAAAGTAGGCAGAAGTTTGTATAGACACAATATTAATACAGACTATCCTTTTAATGGCCAGCACACAATTATCCACAACTTTGCACCGCCATGTAACAATAATCTTACAAGAATTGTGTAAAACTGGCCACTAACAAAGTAACAAAGATACTACAAAAGCAACGACCATACAAATGTGGCCTCATCATTGCTCTCACAAGAGGCTTCTCTTTTCTTTGGTTGTTTGCGCTGTTTTGTACTCTGCGATTGTCCTTTTCTCTTGTCTTCTAAATTAGCTGAGAGATTATTAGTATACAGTCAGGGAGCTGAACTGTGATCTTTCATTATAACCATACAGGAGCTGTGCAACCATCATCAGAAATTGTGATAGGAGTTTCTGTTCCACCTTGGAGATAACTTCAATCGTAGAGTCCATGCATTTTCATTATACAGGAAATTGTGTTGATCAGAGAGGATAAAGCTAAATAATTCCCAGGGGTTCAGCATAACCTTACTTGAGATGTATGCTGTGAATTTTCAGATCAAAAGGAACAACTAACTACTGTAAAGTTTTTCTAAAAATAAGACCGTCTTTTTTTTTTTTTTTTTTTAGAGCAAAAAAAAAAAAAAGTATAAAAGTGCTAGAGCTTAATTTTGCAAAAAAATAAAAGGACACAAAACCCCCCCCCCCCCTTTGCCAGGAGAATCATACTTGCCAGACTGCAGGTGTCTGTGTGGCTCCCAGTTCTCCTGCTATCTTCGGCGCGGGCGCTTCCAGCAGGTATGCTTCACAGCGGTCCTCCCCTGCTTTTGGCTGAGACTCATACATCAGATCACGCACACACAATCACACATCAGATTGACCACCCACACTCACTCACCGCATTCGGCAATACAGATTGCTTCTGGCGATTTGCTTCTGGCTGGCAGCGGAAGATGGGACACAGTGCGGTAGAGTGTGAGGACCTGCAGTGGAAAGCATCGATGTGTTCCACCGTAGGTCCTCTATGCATTCCAGGTTCCCCTGTAGGCCAGAAGTAATCGGTATCGCTGTGTATGTGTGTTCCACTGCAGGGCCTCCTATTCGGCGTCTGGTGAGTAGGATTGTGGGGTGTCGGTTTTCTATAATGAAGTGTCCTGCAGTATCTTTAACTATTTTAGCTGCATGAACACTTCATTATTGAACCGTAACTGGGGCTTTTTTCGGGGGGAGGGCTTATATTTAAGACTTACACCGAAAAGGCTGAAAATTCCTGTTAGGGCTTATTTTTGAGGGAGCGCTTATTTTTAGAAAAACAGGGTAGATTAGGGGACAGGATGAGTTAAAAACAAAAACAGAAATACTCTTTAAAATCATGATTTTTCTGTTCCAACCCGTACAATCAGATACGGCACTAGAGATCAATGATTGATCTCTAGGTCAAGACAGAAGTATGGTATACAAACAATTCTTGCCTATATGCCCGACACATGAGTGATAGTGTTAGAGAGCCAAGAGCCACATCTAAAAGGTGCACGAGGACAGTAGAGATCACCTCTTTATTAATTTCTATGGGACTGACAGCTCTGTCATGTTACTCCTTTTACAAGTGAATGGAATGCTGGTCATGCATGTGATCTATTTATTATAGCGCCATTTAGTCCATGGCACTTTACATGTGAAAAGGGGTGTACATAATAAAGAAGTACGATAATCATGAACAATACAAGGCACAGACTGGTACAGGAGGAGAGGACCCTGACCACGAGGGCTCAGTCTACAGGGGATCAATGAGGACACAGTAGGTGAGGGTGGAGATGGTCATACAGTGGACTCAGGATTGCGGCGGGTTGTAGGCTTGTCGGAAGAGGTGGTTCATCAGGTTCCTTTTGAAGGTTTCCACGGTTTGTGAGAGTTGGGGTATGGTGGGGTAGAGAATTCATGAGTATGGGGGAGGCACGAGAGAAATCTTATATGCTGTTGTGGGAAGAGAAGATAAGAGGGGAGTAGAGAAGGAGATCTTGTGAGGATCGAAGGTTGTATGTAGGTAAGTACCGGGAGACAGAGAGGACTTTAGAACCCCTGTTTTAGAGACTAAGAAAAGTCTCACCCATTAGACGCCCAGCAATCTTACATTTGTCACCTATCCTGTGGATAGGTTAAAAATGTATGTAGTGAGACAAACAAAAAGCAAAGAAAACAACATAATGTCAAATGTCTTGCCCCATGCTTGACCTCTCCAGAGTCCCAGACCACAACTCATTAACTGAATGTCTCCGCACTGATGTTCTTCCCCTACTGGTCACCACTTCTGGGATTCCAGCAGAGATGGAACAGATCCGTCAGTGACATGGAACTGTGCATAGACAGAAGCAACCATACAGCCTACCATTCTGCTGGAGTCTCCACAACCCTTATTTTGGAGAAGTGCTATTATGGGACAATCCAAATCGTGTATTTAGATTATTACTTTATCAAACTGTAGCATTTTGTTATGGTTTTTTTTGTTTTGTTTTTTTTCTAGAATTCCAACAGTTCTGAATGTAAACCAAAACTTTTTGAGTTTTCCAAAGAGGTGAGTGATATAAGAATTGCACATTCGGGGAATTTGTCTTTCTTCAGGATTAATAACTATATATCAATATGTGAGAATATATAGTAGGGTGCAACAGAGCTAAAATTGGTTTGTCTCTACAGTACAACACCATTTTACTCATGTCGGGGTGCTGGTGAATGTAGAAACCTAATCACTGTATTTCCCCCTAATACATCATTTTTAGAGGCCCTTGGCATAACAATAATGATGGACTGATATGGAGTCACAAGGATCAGAGACCCTCTGATCTTCTGAACTTCAAAAGCTGGCACCACTCAAGGGAATAATAGGCCCCAAGGGAGAATTGGGTTACACCAGGGATGACCGATGGTGGGATCTAAAATGTTGGGGACATTTAGAAACATAATCCAAGGATGCTTGTTCTTGTCAGGCTTGATTTAACCATTGGCTTTTATAGCAGTATTAGGTTACAAACACAACAAAAGTTAAGTGTCCGTCCTTGGTTATTATCTGGGATATGGCTACCTGTGCGTGGTAACTGCAGAGATTGTGTCACATCAAGATAGGCCGAGTGTGAAATGGTTTGTTTTCCTTTCGTCTTGGTATTTTACGTGTTGTTTTCCCTTTTTATAGTGTTAAAGGTGTGGAATTTTACATTATTTTTTTTATTTTAACGATTGATTTTCCTGCATTGAAGTCAAATATATTATAATCAGACGCAACCAACTAGCTAAGCGGACATCATATCTGTGTTTTCTTGGTAGGGTTTTGTGGGTTTTTTTCGTTTTTTTTTTTAAGGTGTAGGTGTGTGTGTGGGTGTGTGTATATGTGTGTGTGTATATATATATATATATATATATATATATATATATATATATATATATATATATATATATATATATATATATATATATATATATATATATATATATATATATATATATATATATATATATATATATATAATATAATATTTTACTTAGCGGCATCCAAACATCTGCAAAATGGTCAGGTTCCTTCTTTCAGCCCACTCACGGCTTTCGAATCCTGGAGCACTTGAAAGACAGAACATAGGGTACAGCAAGGCGTTAATTTTGGGGGAGGGTTTGTTTTTGTTTTCACTTTTTAGCGCTTTTTCAGGTGGGCTTCTGAGCGAAATCTGCATTAAAACTAAGTCAGTCGGTAGCAAACCTTTAGGGTTTGTTTACATGGGTTGGACTCCCAGCGTTATGAAAGACATTTCATGAATGTGGATCAGCACAGCAGATTAGGCATCCAAATAATTTTGTTGTTGAAATTCCGCAGCTAATACATCCCATGTGAACATACCCTAAAGATATCTATACTCATTAGATAAAAATGGGCTGCTGGTAGAACCAATGAATGGTCATTATGCTGATGGACAGTCGAAATTCATGTTTTACTACACACTGCCTCCTATCCAATGTTGGAGAGAGGAGTTGGGCTCTATTAATGGGAATCAGTCAGCAGATTTTGCTATGTAAGCTGAAGACAGCATGCTGCAAGGGTTCAAACATAGAATTTGGGGATGCCTGTCTTGTCCAAGATCTGATCTGTTTATTTGCTTTGTTTGTATAAGTAGCAGGGCTCTTATCATGCACCCTCCTCTGGCACCTCACTGTCAATGTATAATCTCTATAGAGAGCCTGGTGTGGGTGGGGGCAGCCCTCTCAGCTCTGCTGCATTGCTAAATCTAAAAATTCTGATTTGTGTCAGAACAACTGCAACCAGAAAACTAAGTGATACATCATTAGATTCAGGATCTCTTTGCCTACATTATGCTGGTCTCAGATGAGGTAGTAAAAACCTTCTGACAGATTCCCTTTCAATTAACTAAAGGTTTCCCTAATTTTGGGGTACCCAAGTGGGCTGCATTCTTTCCACTGTATATCCTGTCCTCTGTGTACCATCTCATTGTATTTTTTTTTTTCATGTAATCTAAACCATTTTCCTTTTCTGTTTTGGAATCATTTTTGGGATTTTTGTCTTGCATCTTAGAGCGCATTTGCATTACCCACCATGGCTTTCTCATTTCTGTGCCATACATCTGTTTTGCCCATTTACTGTGAGCTTAAGAGGTAAGTCTGTGATCCACTCCTAGATTAGACACTTTGCTATCGCTCTGAAGATTGCGGTTTATTATCATTGTTCTACCTTTTCATGCTTTTGTTGTGATGCTTCTGGGAGTAAAATGGAATGACCAAATAATAATTTGCTTTATAATTTTATGTATTTATTCTGACACGTTAAAGGGATATGACTGTATCGTGGGACAGGAACGCTCAGCCCAATCATCTTATCTCCCACTACACAAAAGGATCACCGCTTATTAAAATTCCTGGGGCTGGATCCTTCTCTCCTCTGACATCTGTTGGGGGAGAGTCAGTGACCCCCATACACAACCCTCATATTGGTGGGTTTGGACAGCTTTCATCTAATACGCTGTCATTTTTCAGCCTGATGAATTGTGTTAGTTGATATCTAGTGATGAGCGAGCACTACCATGCTCGGGTGCTCTGTACATGTAACTAGTGATGAGCGGGCACTACCATGCTCGGGTGCTCAGTACATGTAACTAGTGAGGAGCGGGCACTACCATGCTCAGGTGCTCTGTACTTGTAACTAGTCATGAGCGGGCACTACCATGCTCAGGTGCTCTGTACTTGTAACTAGTGATGAGCGAGCACTACCATGCTCGGGTGCTCTGTACTTGTAACTAGTGATGAGCGAGCACTACCATGCTCAGGTGCTCTGTACTTGTAACTAGTGATGAGTGAGCATTACCATGCTCGGGTGCTCTGTACTTGTAACTAGTGATGATTGGGCACTACCATGCTCGGGTGCTCTGTACTTGTAACTAGTGATGATTGGGCACTACCATGCTCGGGTGCTCTGTACTCGTAACTAGTGATGAGCGGGCACTACCATGCTCAGGTGCTCTGTACTTGTAACTAGTGATGATTGGGCACTACCATGCTCGGGTGCTCATTACTGGTAACTAGTGATGAGCGTGCACTACCATGCTCGGGTGCTCAGTACTGGTAACTAGTGATCAGCGGACACTACCATGCTCGGGTGCTCAGTACTGGTAACTAGTGATGAGCGGGCACTACCATGCTCGGGTGCTCATTACTGGTAACTAGTGATGAGCGTGCACTACCATGCTCGGGTGCTCAGTACTGGTAACTAGTGATCAGCGGACACTACCATGCTCGGGTGCTCAGTACTGGTAACTAGTGATGAGCGGGCACTACCATGCTCTGGTGCTCAGTACTTGTAACTAGTGATGAGCGTGCACTACCATGCTCGGGTGCTCAGTACTTGTAACTAGTGATGAGCGGGCACTACCATGCTCGGGTGCTCAGTACTCCTAACTAGTGATGAGCAAGCACTATTATGCTCTGTACTTTTAACAAGCAGTCAGACACTCGAATGGGCTCGACACGTGTCCAGAGTACAATGGAAGTCAATGAGAAGGTCTTCCGGAAAAATATGCTTGAATTCCCCATTGACTTACATTATGTTTTGGGTACTCTATTTGCGCTCATCCAAGTGTAAAACTGCTGGTTATGAGTCCCAAGCATGGTAGTGCCCGCTCACCACTAGTTACGAGTACCGAGCACTTGAGCATGGTAGTTACGAGTACCGAGCATGGTAGTGCACGCTCATCACTAGTTACAAGTACTGAGCACCTGAGCATGGTAGTGCCCGCTCATCACCAGTTACCAGTACTGAGCACCTGAGCATGGTAGTGCCCGCTCATCACTAGTTACGAGTACCGAGCACTTGAGCATGGTAGTTACGAGTACCGAGCATGGTAGTGCACGCTCATCACTAGTTACAAGTACTGAGCACCTGAGCATGGTAGTGCCCGCTCATCACCAGTTACCAGTACTGAGCACCTGAGCATGGTAGTGCCCGCTCATCACTAGTTACCAGTACTGAGCACCTGAGCATGGCAGTGCCCGCTCATCACTAGTTACGAGTACTGAGCACCTGAGCATGGTAGTGCCCACTCATCACTAGTTACTAGTACTGAGCACCCGAGCATGGTAGTGCCCACTCATCACTAGTTACCAGTACTGAGCACCTGAGCATGGTAGTGCCCGCTCATCACTAGTTACAAGTACTGAGCACCTGAGCATGGTAGTGCCCACTCATCACTAGTTACCAGTACTGAGCACCTGAGCATGGTAGTGCCCGCTCATCACTAGTTACCAGTACTGAGCACCTGAGCATGGCAGTGCCCGCTCATCACTAGTTACCAGTACTGAGCACCTGAGCATGGCAGTGCCCGCTCATCACAATTGCTATCCTTTTTATCGTAAACCTTCTGGTAATGTTTCTTTTTTTTCTCTCCAGTCCGTCTAAGAGCCGGATGCAGAATGTTGCAAACCTCGGAATATCTCTAAGCTTCCTCATCTATTTCATTTCCGCACTGTTTGGTTACCTTACGTTTTATGGTATGTTCTCAACTATACAAGTCAGATTTCCTAATTTTCTGTATAATTAAGATTGTCGCCCACATTCAGCTATAAAGTGTATCTGCAATAACAAAAAAAAAACCTTGAGAAAATCCTATTAAGTTCTATTCACATCTACTTCATAAACAGAAGCCAAAGCATTCTAAGAAAGCCCAATGGCTCCAAAAGAAGCCAATTGAGAACGCACATACACTGTGCCAGCGAGAGGTGCACACATCATAGCACTACAATAGCCAATCATTTCATTATAGAGTGCCAAACCCCTAACGGCAGCAGTGAATGAGGAAATGGAACAGGGCACACAGGCATGGAGCAACTCATTTGAAAGGGTTTTCCCACTATAGTGATATTGATGACCTATGCCACATAAGTCATCAATATCAAATCAATGGGGGCTAACACCCAGCAATCCCTCCGATCAGCTGCTATCCGCTCCGGCATCTGCAGACTATAACTGTATATGGAGCGGAACAGCACAGCTCCATACACCATGTAGTGGCCACTCCCAGGTACTGCAGCTCAGCTCCTATTCATTTGAGTCCATTGAGTATTGATTGGAAAGGTTAATTCCCATAAAATCCCAGTGATGTCCTGGCTGCCAATACAACCAAAGCTGGGGTAGACCCAGATTGTATATTGAGATAGTTGTCTGCCGGGGATGATGATCCGCAGCACTGGGTATTTTGTGTCACCACTGAGTATATTGTATCACCATTGCAGACAAGGTGGAATCTGAACTCTTACAAGGTTACAGCAGATTCGTGCCGCGGGATGTCCTGATTATAACCGTCCGGCTCTTCATTCTTCTGGCCGTGCTCCTGACGGTGCCACTTATCCATTTCCCAGTAAGTAGCTAATATACATTTTTTATATTAGGAATCTTAAATAAATTTAAATTTACAAATTTTAATTTTTTTTTATCTAGGCAAGAAAGGCTTTAATGCTGATGTTCTTCTCTAACCATCGCTTCTCCTACCTCCGTCATACAGCAGTGACTTTGGCCCTGAATATAGTTATCGTCTGTCTTGCCATATTTGTTCCAGACATAAGGAATGTATTTGGTGTGGTTGGTAAGTTAAAACTCCAGACCTCTCCTGCTTTTTCTGTAGATTTATATGGAACTCTCCTGTCCTAGTAAATACTTGTAATCCTCTTTACATAACAATTCTGAGCATCTTCATAAAACTGCACTGTACTGTTCCTACATTATTCCTCTTGTCAGTCTGTGACTAAATTGACAACCAGGCATCTCTTTATCAATAGGATTTATCCCAGTCGGCACCGAATGTCAATTTGTAGGGACCCAACCAATTGAGCTTAAATGGAGCATTAGCAGTAAATGACTGTTCAAACCAAGCACAGGTGCGCAGTGCACCCTAGGTGTCGCCAAACACTTCAGTCCACCTTTCCACCTAACTCACTACTCTTCCGCTGGCTCCTGTAAATTATGGAAGAGAAGGACGTAGATGGACAGAAAACAAGTAGGTGCGAACTAAACTGCTCAGCCAGGACAAGGGTTCACCGAGCGCCTTTGCTTGGTTTGTCCACTCATTTTGCGCTGACGGTCCTTTTAATAACTTACTAAAAGAGACCACTCAGGAGAGCTAGTGTGACCTCTAAGTAGAGAATAAATGTCTTATTAGAGCTTTGCGGATAAATGTGAAAGTTGTCCATTTCATATCTGGTCTCTTTACAGTAGTTATTTGGAGAGATTTATTAACACTAAAGGCAGTGGTGAGTGGAGGAGCCATAGGAAATCTTATTTTCTGCCTTTAGTATGACTAAATGGTCTCGGACTTGACCCCTCTCGGTGGACCATAGTCACTGGAGGGAGATTACCACCCCCTAAGATCCACAATTTTTTGGCTGTAGTTATCCTCCACATTCTCTTTGAAATCTATAGGGCCAGCCATATACAGTGCTGGCCAAAAGTATTGGCACCCCTGCAATTCTGTCAAATAATACTCTTCTTGAAAATGATTGCAATCACATTCTTTGGTATTATCTTCATTTAATTTGTCTTCAATGAAAGAAGAAAAAAAATTGTCATAAAGCCAAGTTGGATATAATTCCACACCAAACATAAAAAAGGGGGTGGACAAAAGTATTGGCACTGTTTGAAAAATCATGTGATGCTTCTCTAATTTGTGTAATTAACAGCACCTGTAACTTACCTGTGGCACCTAACAGGTGTTGGCAATGATAAATCACACTTGCAGCCGGTTGACATGGATTAAAGTTGACTCAACCTCTGTCCTGTGTCCTTGTGTGTACCACATTGAGCATGGAGAAAAGAAATAAGACCACAGAACTGTCTGAGGACTTGAGAATCCAAATTGTGAGGAAACATGAGCAATCTCAAGGCAACAAGTCCATCTCCAAAGACCTGAAGGTTCCTGTGTCTACGGTGCGCAGTGTCATCAAGAAGTGTAAAGCCCATGGCACTGTGGCTAACCTCCCTAGCTGTGGAAGGAAAAGAAAAATTGATGAGAGATTTCATTGCAAGATTGTGCGGATGGTGGATAAAGAACCTCGACTAACATCCAAACAAGTTCAAGCTGCCCTGCAGTCCGAGGGTACAGCAGTGTCAACCCGTACTATCAGTCGGCGTCTGAATGAAAAGGGACTGTATGGTAGGATACCCAGGAAGACCCCACTTCTTACCCCGAGACATAAAAAAGCCAGGCTGGAGTTTGCCAAAACTTACCTGAGAGAGCCTAAAACGTTTTGGAAGAATGTTCTCTGGTCAGATGAGACAAAAGTAGAGCTTTTTGGGAAAAGCCAGCAACATAGAGTTTACAAGAGGCATTCAAAGAAAAGAATACTGTCCCTACAGTCAAACATGGCGGAGGTTCCCTGATGTTTTGGGGTTGCTTTGCTGCCTCTGGCACTGGACTGCTTGACCATGTGCATGGCATTATGAAGTCTGAAGACTACCAACAAATTTTTCAGCATAATGTAGGGCCCAGTGTGAGAAAGCTGTGTCTCTCTCAGAGGTCATGGGTCTTCCAGCAGGACAATGACCCAAAACACACTTCAAAAAGCACTAGAAAATGGTTTGATAGAAAGCACTGGAGACAACTAAAGTGGCCAGCAATGAGTCCAGACCTGAATTCCATAGAATACCTGTGGAGAGATCTCACAATGGCAGCTTGGAGAAGGCACCTTCAAAACTCAGGGACCTGGAGCAGTTTGCAAAGAAGAATGGTCTAAAATTCCAGCAGAGCATTGTAAGAAACTCATTGATGGTTACCGGAAGCGGTTGTTCGCAGTTATTTTGGCTAAAGGTTGTGCAGCCAAGTATTAGGCTGAGGGTGCCAATACTTTTGTCTGGCCCATTTTTGGAGTTTTGTGTGAAATGATCAATGATTTGATTTTTGTTTCATTCTCTTTTGTGTTTTTTCATTGCAAGCAAAATAAATGAAGATAATACCAAAGAATTTGTGATTGCAATCATTTTCAAGAAGAAACTGAGTATTCTCTGACAGAATTGCAGGGGTGCCAATACTTTTGGCCAACACTGTATAATAGATCAGGTTTGTCCAAGTCGAGCAATTTCGATGGGTGGCTCATCTAATTTATATGGTGGTGCTTTTGACCCTCCCCTGAGGGGAAAGTAAAGTGAAGCATGTTAAAATTTAGCTTTGTAGTAGCATGGAATTTTTTTTTTTTTTTTATATATATATACGGGGAAGCAGATGTGATACTACAGTAATGGTAATTACAGAAACACTGACCCCAAAAAATGAACATTAGATCTAGCACACTGAGGAAAAACAATCCTACAACAAAAAAAACCCCAAAACATCGAGTGCGACTGAGGCCCAACCTATGTAGGACTTGTCCACACATTTGCTTCTTTTGGAGAAAAAAAAAAAAGTTTTCTGATTGAGTGTACTTTGTGGGAGAAGCGGCCTTTGAGTGTATTTCCCCTGCCTGTTTAGGATCCACCACTTCTACGTGTCTGCTCTTTGTCTTCCCTGGAATCTTTTACTTGAAGCTTAGTTTTGAGGACTTCTTATCCCGCCAGAAGTTTGGGGTAAGTGCATTTTTTTTTTTCTTATTCCTGTTGGCATCTGTGTTCTGTATAAACCACCATATCAAATTGCTGTAACTTGTGGGCATATTCTCAAACTGCATGTTTATGTAACGTCCTACAGAGCATCCCCAGCTCGGTGAGAACCGTGCCCGCTAACATAGGCGGAAAACTTATCGTCTCTAATTTTCTTTTTTTTGTGAAGACTGACCCCGTTACCAGCCTCCATAGAAAAGTATTGCTTTGACCAATTAAGATGCCTTTAGCCTAAATTGAATAAATAAATAAATACCGTATTTTCAGGTTTGTAAGAAGCACTTTTTTTCCCCCTTCAAAACTGGTGGAAAACTGCATATGGCTTACCAGGGTGGCAGTGGTGGCACACGGTCGGTGATTCGAAAAGCTCAGAGGGGGTGTCACTGCAGTGGAGCAGCTTAGGAGGGTCCGTGTGCGGCAGCGGAGGGTTGGCGATATTGCTGGCTCTTGGATTATCATGGCAGCGAGCGTCATTGATCTGCCGGGCAGGCTCTGAGGAGGGGGTGTCACGGCTCAAGAGGATCAGTTTCCAGCAGCGCAGTGTCTGTGATACTGCAGGCTCGTGGGGTGTTGTGGTGGAGGACGCCATTGTTCTGCGGGCTGCTTTGCATCGCCGGCGGTTGATGCGATGGACTTCAAAAAAATTGCCGCGGAGGCCAATCTGCGCATGCACCGCCTCCGCGGCCATGTTCCTGAAGTCCATTGCATCAATAGCCGCTGATTCAATGGAGCCTACAGTCCAATGGCAGATCAATGGCGCTCGCTGCCACAATACCCCACAAGGCCGCAGTATTGCCGACCCTCTTGAACCACGACACTCCCTCCTTTGAGCCCGCCGGCAGATCAATGACACCCCACGAGCTCGCAGTATTGCCAACCCTCCTGAGCTGCAACAGCCCCACATCTGAGCTCACAGCATTACCTACTCTGCCTTCTATGACCTTTCTGAGCAGCCCCCCCCCCCTACCCCGGTGAGCTAATATAAGAGGCACTAGGATTATAAGACTGACCTTTATTTTAAGTCAAAATTATTTTTTTTTCCAATCTTCCTCCTTCAAACTTGGATGTGTCTTAAAATACAATATATATTTTCGGAGGGGGGTGCTTGTTTGACGAACACGGACTGTTGTCCTAAAGTGTAAGCACTTCTTCACAACAGTCCGTGTGAACTCGCTTTACGTCATCGTTCTCGAGAAAACCTCCTGAACTATTGCTCACCTCAACAACCTGTTTTCCCAAACCAACAATGGGGGAAATCATCTGAACTGAAGCCCGAGTGATCGGCTGTTCTCACACAGTGAAAATTGATCCCTTCCACAAGTACTAATTTGTGTTTGTTTTCCTTTGTGTTCCCAGGCCTGTGGGTTGGTCGTTCTTGGTATTTGTATTGGTGCCTGCAGTTTAACACTAATTACCATGAACTGGGCTTACAATGAATGAGAGAATCGCGCCGGAGTTCTTCCATCTGAACAGAATGTGCAGCGATTTACAGCCAAGGATATCCAGTTTCAGGGGGAAATTGGTTGAGAAACAGTTTACATTGAAAGCACGACAACACTCGTCCACCCGACCGGTCTTCTTCTGGGAAAGTAAACTTGTCACTGCCTAAAATATGGAGGAGTGATTATTCTGTTCACTAAAAGGGAAGAAAGGGGGAGTCAGTGTTGGAATAATGACACTTGGTCAAAGCTTAAGGTCATGCCTTTATTACACAAAGAAACTGTGACGACTGCCTCCGTTAAAACAACAAAAACAAGATGTTTTTTGAGTAATGTGACTTTCCAGAGTGCAGCTCCAAAAAATGCCGTTTTAGCTGCTCCCACTGCATTCTGGGAGTTGTAGTTTCATAACCGCTACAGCCTGCAAATCCAATGCGGACCTCATCAGTAGAATTGGCCAGTTTGCAAACCAGGTTAAACTCAGACGTCTGTTTTGGTTTTTTTAAGAGCTGTGTTTAATCATTCCATTTCTATTTTTTTTTTATGCCTGCTGTAGGGTTACAAATTGGTTCTAAGGGATTGAGAGGGTAGAAGATGACCACACCCAAAGGGATTTTTCCAATTTTTTTTTGTTCTGTACTATCTCCTTCTGTCCCATGGACAATGAATGGAGCGGATATTGAGCATGCGCACCTCTGCCCCATTCAGAGGAGGTTTTTGCAGGCTTTCGTTCTTGGAATTGTTGGGGGTCCCCAATATAAGTTGTTCTCTAATCTATCAATCAGGAATAAGTTACACATTTGTTAAAACCCTGGTAATGTACTAAGAAATAAAATATTGTAATTTGACTACAAATACATGGATGTCACCATGTCCAGACACTGTTAGTAAGGCTCCTTTTTATTATTACGAGAAGAGTTTTCCCAGGAATACTGAAGAAAGCATTGTGAATCTGATCTTTAGCATTGTTCCTCTTGTGTCTCCCAAAAGACATGCATGTAAAACTCACCTGTCATTATGGACTGGTCTGTAAGGGTATGTTCCCACTATCAGGACTCTCTACGTCCTGGACACAGCGGATCCTGGCCTGCAGGGCAGTGACTCTCCTCCGCAGGAGACCACATCTGCTCATGCCCATGATCCGGGATCAGGCAGTTGCGGTCTCTCGCTTTGTTCTCCTTGTGAAGAACACTTGCAGCGCCACAGCAAAGAATTGACAAGCTGTGGCTCAGAAAGCCGCACCGCAGGTCAGTTTTACGCTGCAGGAAAAACGAGCACAGTGGGCATGAGATTTCTAGAAATCCCATCCACTGTGCTTGTACTGTACAATGCAGCAATTTGGACACCACAAAAACATGTTGCATCCAAAACACTGTGAACGTTGATCGAGGACACATAACAGTAGTCATACTTTTGACATTTAGGAGATGTCTGAAATCTTGATCTGTGGCGTTCAGAGTGCTGAGCCCCCCCCACCGATCTTTGAAATAAGGCTATTTTCACACATCGGACTTTTCGAGAATTGGCGGATCCGGCGCACTCCAGTACAGTGTGATACAGTACAATGGCAACTTCCGGGTCACATTTTCCGGTCACATGACAGCATGTTCTAGTGTCACTGCATTGAGAAACACGTGATGGTGTCTCCGCGGTGTTGGATGTTGATCTCCCAGAGGTCAACCATCCTTACCTACATGACAGCATGTGACCGGAGCTTGTCGCGCTGCCATATTACTGTATACACTGTACTGGAGTACGCCGGATCAACCAATCCGGCGCAAAGCCAAATGTGTGAAATGGCCCTAAGAGGGCAGAAGTGCTCAGCTGAGTGCTGTCCCCCTTGGAGACTGACTGGGTCTATGGCCCCATTTTTAGTCTCCAAGGAGAGCAGCTGAATGCTTCTACCCCTTCCCTTTAGCAATCCGTTGGGGATCTCAGCACCCTGAACCCCCAATGTCTCTACAATATGTCAAACGTTTTATGAAGTACAATTTCTTGTAAACAGTAAAGCAAAGTATATGGTAGTGTGGGATGGTTGTCTATGGCTTTGTGCACATGGCTAAT
Organism: Anomaloglossus baeobatrachus; assembly: GCF_048569485.1. Lineage (NCBI taxonomy): Eukaryota > Metazoa > Chordata > Amphibia > Anura > Aromobatidae > Anomaloglossus > Anomaloglossus baeobatrachus. The sequence goes on along the minus strand of NC_134364.1, from coordinate 43,453,255 downwards.
TTACAGCTCCTTACAACCTCACTGTTACCTGCCGGTTTACATACCCCCAGTATTTGCCTTAGGCGGCTTTCACACTACGTTTTTTTTTTTTAGCATGCGTCATGAATGGGGTTTTTTTTACACAAAAACGGATCCAATGCAAATGCATTTTCATGCAAATGCATTTGCAATGGACTCGTGTCAACATGTGTTTGCGTGCGTTATAGTAAGGATCCAGCGACTTGCAGTTTAACTTTTTTCAAAAACGCTACTTGTAGCGTTTTTGAGCTGCATCCAAATACTGCAAATCGCTGGATCCTGACTAAACAGCACGCAAATGCATGTGAACGCTGGCATGCTGATGGACAGGATCCTGCTTTCTCTACTGAGCATGCCCAGAAACCAGTCTGTCGTGATCAGTCTCTCTCTCCCCTTCCCTCTCTCCCCCGCTTGAGAGCGGCGGACGCTCGTAACCAAGGTAAAAATCGGGTAACCAAGCAAAGCGCTTCTTAGTTACCCGATGTTTACCTTGGTTACGTGTGCAGGGAGCCGGCAGCTAGCAGCTTCGGACGCTCGTAACCAAGGTAAATATCGGGTATTCAAGCAAAGCACTTCACTTAGTTACTCGATGTTTACCTTGGTTACAGCTTACCGCAGCTGTCAGACGCCGGCTCCCAGTCTCACGTTCAGTTCCCCTCACTCCCGATCACATGACTCCAATGCCCGCCCATAAACATCAAGTGACAGGATCCTGCAAAATAACACAAGCGTTTGCATGCGTTTTTCTCTGCAAAAAACAGGATACGCTTCTGCAGCAAAAAACGTTCATGACGCATGTTAAAAAAAAAACGTAGTGTGAAAGCAGCCTTATTTTGCATAGATAGGTGGTTATCCCTCACGGCTGTGCAGTCAGGCCTGTGGCACTCTGTATGGCCGGTGGAGATTTTACCGGTCGGTAACACTACTTCTGAACACTCGGCTGATTGTGTAATCTGCATTTTAATCTTAATTGTAAATGCTCAGTTGGTTTTGTTTTGCAGAACCGTCCGCACCATTAACAAACAATTCATAGTCTTAACTTTAGGGTTAACATTTTGTTAGTTGTCATGGGGAGGGCGGAAAAAGCTTCTAATCACTTCTTAGCTCTTGTCATTCTGGGAGAGGAGGTTTATGGTCTCTGCAGTGTTTGCATTTGGGTGAAGTGTCCAAAAAAGGGAATTAACACTAAATAAAGGGAATAATCTCTTCAGTAAATGTTCCCAACTGCAGAGGTAAAAATTACATTGTATAACGTGAACCTGCTGATCTGATAATCACCGGCTACTGCCAAAAACATGTGCCTGATCTTCTCCTTAAAGGGCCCCTATACAGAAATCTAATATCAGCAGATCCTACAGATAATCAGATGTGTGTGGGGGCATCATGAGTAAACACATGGATTTCAACATGCCTGATCCTTTGTTCTGCTGGGAGATAAACCGCTGCCAGGGATGTGTGGCATCCCATGATAATTCTCTGCTGCTGAATCACTATGCGGATTGCTGTTTGTTGGTTTATATATTGTGTTTGAGCACATGATTGAAGCAAGCTGTAATCGGTCTCCAACAAAGTAGTCAACCCCAAAAAAAATTCCATTCTAACGTTTAGGCCTAGGACACATAGCGAGAAAAACAGAGCGCGTAGAATGCGTAAAAAAAAAAAAAAAGCATTCCACTCGCACCAATATTACACTATAGGGAGCCGCTCCCATGAGCAATTGTTTTCTCAGCCCTAATTGGACCGAGAAAACAGTTGCAGCATGCTGCGGGTGTAATGCAATCCTGTTTCACTCGCACCCATACAAGTCTATGAGGCGAGAGAAACATCGCATTGCACTCACATGACACCGGTGTAACGTGAGAGCAGCGTGAGAATCGCAATGGCCGGCTACTGAGGATAGAGGGAGATCAATCCCTTCTCCCCTCCACAACGCTGGCCAGCCCCCACAACTGTGGTTAGATTGCACGATCAGACCACAGTCGCAATGACCCTCGCACGATACTCTGCTCCCGCTGTGCTGCGAGCCTGAGCAGAGTGTCACGCGAGCATCGCACATAACCCCGTGTGGCCCTGGCCTTATTATTGGTGTCTAAAGGAAGTGATAAGTATTGTGTTTGCTAGATAGTAGCCAAATGAAATTGGCTGGCTTCCGAATAGGTCTACTACTACTAAAAATGGCAAATGGGTGATTGATGGTTTGACCAGCTCTCTGCTCCTATGTTCTCCATATGAGAGCCACCGACAGACGTTTCAGCAGCTTATCTCTAGGAGAACAAAACGACCGGCAGTCTGAGATTGAACATATACCGATCAACATCTCCTGGCGCCCCTATACACACACTAATCTGATTGATTTATTCCTCAATTCTGGAATAGTAAAATACCCTTGTATATAATCCATGGGCGGCCCGGTGGCTCAGTGGTTAGCACTGCAGTCTTGCAGCGCTGGGGTCCTGGGTTCAAATCACACCAAGGACAACACCTGCAAGGAGTTTGTATGTTCTCCCAGTGTTTGCGTGGGTTTCCTCCCACACTCCAATGACCTACAGATAGGGACTGATGGGGATTGTGAGACCAAATGGCACCCATGCTGATGTACGTAAAGTGCTGTGAAATCAATGGTGCTATATAAAATGAATAAATATATTATTATATTGTCCCTGTAACTCGTGACTTTTACACTCCATTTATGTATATACTATTTTGACTTTCATTTGAACCTTGCCATTTCTTTTCATTATATAAGTGCACAGTAAGCTACTAAAATTGAATATAAATTTGTTAATTTTAAGCAACATGTTTTAAAAAGAAAGAAAAACAATCATCTATAAGGACTGGTGCATTACAGCTCTGTACAGAGCCATGCTGGGGCACCGTAGAAGTCTATAGGCCCTCATCCGTACCTCATTATGTTCAGAGCCGCCGGTGCACTCAGTTGCGTTACTTATGTATAGAAAATCGTTAATTTCCACTCAAAGGCGTATTTCATCTCCAATCAGAAACTGATATTTGCTGCTTAGATTTCTATTTGTGCGACTGTTTTATCTTTGTAGAAACTCTATAATAAAAACCTTCCTGTCTACAGATCACCGAGCCTTTAGATTTATTTATAAATGTCATCATCTGGAACACCGCACTGTTTGACTTTCACACGCTTGTTTCTTCTTTTTTTTGGGGGGGGGGGGCATTACACACTTATCCCTAATTCAGAGGGAAAGTTTTGTATATATTGTGTCTCCACTTTTTGTTCTACAGAAACAAACTAGCAGGTCCATACGACATCTTATAATCTACGGCAGGAGGAGAGGGAGATTGTGCAGGTATTAGCTTGCTTATTCCAGAGCTGGATTCACAGCCACAAAGCTCAGTATTGCTAAAAATTAACCTCTTCTGTATTTGCTAGCACATAGACAAAAGCAGCAAAGGAATTAAGAGTAGAGTTGAGCGGATCGGTCATAATCAGAGTCCGGCGGATCCGGATCGGGTTGCCGCCGAAGTCCGGATCCGATCCGGAATCCGCGGACATATAAATCAATGGGGGAGGGAGGAGAGAGAGAGAGAGAGAGGAAAAAAAACAACAACAAAAAACCCACCGGATCCTGCACCCCGAATCCCGGGTACTGGTTGGACTCATATACTTTTGTGTTCAGTATATAGGAGACATTATAGCAGTTGGTTCCCTTCCACCAGTACAGCGTTCGTTGCAAATTTTGAGCTAGAGCCTGACGAAGGAAACAGATAAAAAGGTAGAAAAGTCATAGAATGGCAAAAATAATGCACGTGTACACACACTATAGCTTATACTCATCGTTTTGAGAAACTATTAAAAATTTGTGTTTTGGCTTGTTCGTCATCTCCCCTCTTTTTAGGACCATGGCTTTTTTTTTTTTTTTTTTTGTCAACATCACCATAGGACACCTTTTTTTGCAGAATGAGTTAGGGTACCATCACACTAAACGACATACCGGCGATCCTAACAACGATATGACCTGATAGGGATCGCTGGGAGGTCGCAGGTGTGATGTCACACAGTCAGACCTTACCAACGACTCAGTAACGATAGAGGTCGCAGTAGCGTCCTGTATAACGATCTCAGCAGTCATTGGGACACTATCACACAGCGTCAAACACAGCGATGTGTGCTGCCCTGCGGGAGCCCGACGACCAAAAAATTAACCAGTGCTGTGTGTAACGATCAGCGATTTCACAGCAGGGGCAAGGTCACTGCTTAGTGTCACACACAGCGAGATCGCTAATGAGGTCACTGGTGCGTCACAAAACCTATGACTCAGCAGCGATCTCGCTAGCGATGTCGCTTAGTGAGATGTGGCCTTTAGACTCCTTTTTTTAGTCTTTAATGACCACAATCATTTTATTATAGGAAGGAAAAGGAAACTATTCCAAGTTAAATGAAATGGTGAAAAAAACAACCTTTTTCTCATTTTAGTGTTTATATTATAGTAAAAATAGTTCTACAGATCAGTGTGACTAAAGTGATGCCAAACTTGTATAGATTCCTCCCCCTCCGCCTATTTCAAGGGAATATGTCACCAGGTTTTTGCCACCTAATTAAGAGCAGCATAATGTAGGGGCAGAGAACCTTATTCTAGCTACAGTGATGTGTCACTTACTGGGCTGTTTAGTGTACTTTTGATAAAATCACTGATTAATCAACAGTAGATTATCATTACAGGACTACTTGGTGTGCTGCAGGTAGTCCAGCATATTCATGAGCTCTGTATAACTGCCAGATCTGCAGCAAAGAAAACACGGATTTTATAAAAAATGACAGCAAACAGCTCAGTAAGTGACACATCACTGGAATCAGGGGCTCTGTCTCTACAGATGGGGGAGCAAAAGCCTGGTGACAAATTCCCTTTCATAGTTTTGGAAAAAAAAAATGTTGGTTTCTGAAGGCCGGACGGTTTACTTAGCTAATTGAACGGTGGGAGGGCGTTTTTTTTTTTTTTGTATGGCAAGCTAATAGATAAATTTTATCATTTTGAGGTGGGAGTGGGGGAGGAGGCAGAGTACAACAACTTTTTTTTTTTTTTTTGTCCCCCTCAGTGGACTTGAAGCTGCAATTGTTCGATTGCATATACTATATCCTGCAATAGAATGGTCTTGCACTATACAGTGTAAATCAGTTTGCTATAAGCTCAGGAATAGTAAAGAACCCCAGCTGCCATGGTAACCCATTGGTTCGCTGTGATGATCTAGTGCAGCATCTATATGGTTAACAGCAGCGATCAGAACCAACTCCAGCCACTGCTGTTAGAAGCAGAAGCCGGCTCTGTAATAGCTGCTATCTGCCACACACCCGGCTTGGGGCTTAAGAAGTTAGACACTCACAACTTAGCATTTGCTACTATGGACAAGATTTTTTTAACTAAATATGCAAAAATAAATAAAATAAAAGATTATTTTTAACTTTATTGTGTTTTAGACAATTTCTCCACCGTGGGTGTGTGACCTCACTAAGGTCCTGTTCCAATTACACTACACCCTAATTGAAAGATTGCTTCAAATTTCTGGCACAAAGTCAACTTATAGGGAATCTGTCAGCAGATTTTTGCTATGCATGCTGCAAGAGTTAACACAGAAAATTCAGGGTTGCCTATCTTGCCACAGTCTGATCTGCTGTTTATTTGCTATGTTTAAGTAGCAGAACCCTTAGGCTGGGGCCACACGGGGCACTAGTGTGATGCTTTCATGACACTCTGCTCGCACTGGCAGCACAGCAGGAGCCGAGTGTCATGCGAGTGTGCCTGTGTCTGAGGTCCGACTGTGCGAGCGGATCTCAGCTGCAAGGGGCAGGCCAGCACTGAGGAGGGGCGGGCCAATGCTGCAGATTTATCTCCCTCTCTCCTCCGTAGCCGGCTATTGCGATTCTCGCTCTGCACGCGTGGTACACCAGTGTACCGCAAGTGCACTGCGATTTTTCTCTCACCCCAGTCACTTGAATGGGTGCGAGAGAAAAGAGTGTCGCATTATTATTATTTATTTATAGAGCACCATTGATTCCATGGTGCTGTACATGAGAAGGGGGTTACATACAGAGTACATCTACAAGTTACAATAGACAGACTAGTACAGAGGGAAGAGGACCCTGCCCTTGCGGGCTTACATTCTATAGGATTTTGGGGAGGAGACAGTAGGTGGGGTGTAGATTGGGCGGCAGCTCCGCACGGTGGTCGGCATGCTGTGATTTGTTTTCTTGGTCCGATTAGGGCTGAGAAAATAATCGCTCGTGTGCTGTCACACAGGCTAATATTGGTCCGAGTGGAATGCGATGTTTTATTGCACTCCACTCGCACCGATTTTCTTGCCGTGTGGCTTAGGCCTTACCATTGCACAGACTAAAGTCAGTACAGGGCAGTCCATGACGCCTCCTCTTCTGATTGTGCATTGACTGTGAGATGTTAATCTCTAGAGCCTAGAGTAGGTGGGGGCAGCTCTCTCAGTGCTGCCACCTAATTAAATCTAAAAATTGTGATAGTGTCAGAAAAGCCACATTCAGCAATCTAAGTGATACATCAATGGATTCAGGATCTCTGCTTCTATTATGCTGCTCGCAAATGAGGTAGGAAAAACCTGCTGACAGATTCTCCTTGAAGGGAAACTCACGAGATAAGCTGCAGCCACCACCAATAAACTTATATACAGTATTCTAGAATACTGTATATACGTGCCCAGGACGATCTGTATAACAAAAAAAACCCCTTTATTATACTCCCCTGCGGGGCAGTTGGGGCTGATGGGCATGGCTGGTCATAGTCCGTCGTCTCCCATCGTCCTTCCATTGCTGTCCTCATTCCCTGCTCCGTCCTGTGCCATCCACACAGACACCTCCACTGAAAGTTGCAAAACTTTCCAAAATATTGTATGGTTTTGTGACATTTGTTATTAGGAGCACAATTCTTTACCATTATGTGAAATGGAAATTCAATGTTACGTATTAATCTCTGGCTGTGTGGATGGTCTGGACGGAGTAACCTATGCTTTTATATTTGTAAATTGGATGTATTCTCTCCCCTTGAGGCTTGAAATAATTTTTGAAAGTCCCATAGATTACACAAACCACAACTGGATCTTTCTGTAAAAAAAATAAAAATGGATTTGTTCTCGTGGGGAACCGCATTTGCTCCATAAAACCACAATAGCTTTAAGACTGAACTTTGTTTATTTGTCTCCGAGTGACTAATCCCGCTGCAAAGGATGAGTGACCTTGTGGTCGGGACAGTGGCCGGTGAAGCAATTTTTTCCAGGAGGGAAATGGAGAAAGAGTCTGAAGTAAACTCTATATAGCACTTTGCCTTTGTATCAGAACACATTTATTCTAAAATAAATATGCAATTTTTCCAATGGATACAATGATCTATATATAATATGGTGTGGGACAGACATCTTGCATTTTTCATTATAGAAAAAACATCTTTTCTGAGGACACTGAGACATAATGCAGCCAACACCCCAGCTAATGCATTTTATTTCTCAAACTTATACCGCTGCTAATTCAAGTCAATAGATGTGGTTACAGGAAAGATCCACCAGAATCCTCTATGCAGGGGCGTAATGATCGTGGTCGCAGGGATCGCAACCGGGCCCATTAGTTCAGGGGGCCTGCCGACCCCAGTGCCCGTTTCAGCTGGATGTGCGTCTGAGGGTGCATCGTGGCACAGAGACTGGTCGGGTCCTTGCAGTGCAATTGGTTGGCTGCCGAATAAGGCTATGAATATTCACTGCTCCCTACGCCCATAATCCCAGGCATAGGGAGCAGTGGATATTCCAACAGCTGACGGTGCTGTAAGTGGGCGCGCATGACAGTAACGTCACGTGCTGTGATGCTTACATGCTGGTCAATTGCCAGCAACGGAGGAGGACAACGGGGAAGCGGAGGCAAGCTGAGTATAATCGTTCATTTTATTTTTGCTGTGTGCAGCGCACTGTGGGATCATATGTACCAGGATGTGGCTATGATGGGGACATATATACAGCAGCAGGGAGCTATGATAGGATATATATTAGGGATGATCGAATACCACAAATATTAGCCTTTGCGAATATTCGCCGAATAGGTCACCGCTATTCAACTATTCGTGAATATTCAATGCACAATGTAAGTCTATGGGAAACCTGAATAACAATTATTCGGGCTTGCCATAGACTTGCATTGCGCATCGAATATTTGCATAGCGGCAACCTATTTGTCGGATATTCGCAAAGGCGAATATTTTGCTATTCGATCATCCCTAATATATATATATATATATATATATATATATATACACACCATGATGGGTACATATACTCCAGGATATAGCCAGGATGGGGGACATATTTACCAGGAAGTGGCTCAGGATGGGGGACATTAGTACATTGTTTTTCCTCCAAAAAAAATGACATGGTGGTACTATTACCCTTTTCAAAGTGTTGTTTTCTTATACAGTTAGATCTGCATAGACTAAAGAGTGTCCAATTGATTGGGGCAGAACTACAGCACCAGCACGGGGTTTGTTGCAGTTTCAGGGGGAGGGGGATCAGGCCCGTTTAAATTAAAAATTCATAAACAATATGAAGCCCCCAACATCTTACACCGGGTCCTGCTCATTAGGTTTCTATCCCAATTGTCTCCAGTGATGTTTGGACTCCATTTTTTCCAAAAATACCATGTGCCAATAGACAGAGTGGGTCATGATGACATCCCACAAAGGTTTTTAGCGTACTTTTTCCCCCCTTATTTTACCCAGTTTCACCATAATCGAGTACATTGTTTTATGTGGACGTGTGGTTTGTTTTTCTGTTTTATTTATTTAGTCATCTTTTGTTTTTTCTTACTCCGTTTTGATTGTTTAGATTAAAATCTTCAAGACTCAACTCTTGAGTTTTAGAATATTCTCCGCACCTGGTTCTGCTTAGGCTCCTGACGTTCCATACATTTTGCAGTCTTTGTATAATGTTTTTTATGTTATCTCCTGCCCTGACCATCTTGGAATCCTTATAGTTACAGACCCAATATTCTGGCTTGATGAAGACAAATTCTCCTGAAGTCTTCTACATTAAAGACTTTCAGCGTTTTGGAAGAAATACATGATGGCTGCTAGATTAATCAGGCTGCTAATTTAATTCTGGACATGGAATAACTTTTGTCATATTTTCCATAGCTTAATTCGCCGTCATTTTCCCACCAGGATTTTTAAACAATTTTACGGATATATTTATAAGTGAACACAAGGAATACATCAAATATGGAAATTAATATGGTGTATTAAGCAACTTAGAAATAACAATGTTTTACTAATTCTCATCAAAGTATGGAGACTTTTGCTGCCCCATCTAAGAGCAGCAAGACGTAGGGACAGAGACCCCGATTCCAACAATGTATCACTTACTGCAGTTTTGCTAAAATCTTTCTTCTGTTGCCTAGCTACCAGTTCTCTGAATGCTGAGCGCTGTATAACCCCACCCCCACACCACTGATTGGCAGCTTTCTATGTACACTGTGCATAGGCAGAAAGCTGCCAATTAGTAGTGATGGCGGCTTTTAGAGATCTCAATAATAAGAGGTCTACCTGGCAATATATTTACTAGCTCTCTAGTGAGATATAATATATCTATATCTATATCTATATATATATATATATATATATATATATATATATATATATATATATATATATCTATATCTATATATATATATATATATATCTATATATATATATATATCTATATATATATCTATATATATATATATATATATATATATATCTATATATATATCTATATCTATATCTATATATATATATATATATATATATATATATATATATATATATACTATATATATATCTATCTCTCTCTATATCTAGATATATATTATACATATATATCTATATCTATCTAATATATATATATATATATATATATATATATATATAGTCTGCATCTCTCTCTCTCTCTCTCTACACAGATATCTATCTCTGTATATTTCTGTCTATATTATGCCACTCTCAGATTAGGTGGAAAAATACTGGTGACAGATTCCCTTTAAAAGCAGAATGTAGTATTCAGGTGGATGTCACTAGGTTAGTCCATCAGAGGGATCAGTTACATGCAGCTCTCCGTGGAGGCTATGGAAATGTTGGGTGTCATAATTTTATAGCAGCTGATGCGCCGAACCCTTGGTTTAGTAATTCGACACTACAGTTAATTTGTCTTAAAAATAACCTTTCATGTCAAAAAACGCTATTAACCTGCAGATATGGGGCTATTCTGTAGGTTAATATTGTTCTAAAAATTTTGGTCGCTGCACTGAAAGCCCAGCTACTGGGAGGAAATGAACTTTATTCCTCCCAGCAGCCTCTGTTTTTCAGTTAGAAAGATGCAAGCTTTCAGTCATCACTCCACATATATGCGCCAACTCTGCAGTGCATCAGTATAGAGCTGGCGATCAGTCAGTGCGCGGGTGTAAATACAGTCACTGCTTACTATGTGCTGAGGGGTGGCTGAAGCCTCACCTTTATGACTGAATGCCAGAGACTGTTGGGCTCTCAGCGTGGTGACAGGACAGTTTTAGAATATTAACCTACAGAATAACCCCATATCTGAAGATTAATAGCATTTGGGGACATTACAGGTTTCTTTAAAAGGGGGGGGGGGGGGGGGAGTCTGATATTAGAAGAAGGGTGTGCTTTTTCTCCCAAAAATGCACCAATTTGGTTCATAGACTCTTTCTGGTCTTGCAGTGATCAGTGAAGGAACTTAATTGACATACCAGATGCAATCCATGAACAGGATTGGCACAGTTTCTGGAAAAAAAAAATGATTACAATCTCATGCAATCCAAATACCAAAATGCTATAGTGATATAGATTATTGCAAGATAAGAAATTCACATTTATAGGTTATGACATACTCAAACAGCTTGTATATTAATAAAATAATTGTAAGGGGAAGTTTTCTCCTTCTGGAGAGTGATCTGGTATACCAGGATGAGGAGACGATTCATGCTCCTCTGGGAGATTTAATAAGCAAATTGCCTCTTCAGAGAGGAAGAAGAGGACTTGAATTCTAGTGCCACCTATTGTAAGTAGTAATCCTAAACGACCTTTGCTATATGGCTTAGGATAGATAAGCCAAACGAGAATCTCAATTTGCAGAGACAGTGTTCCGGGGTATTGCCTCTCATCAGTGCAAAGTATGAGATCTGAATTGGCCAGGTGAGAGGCTAACGGTGGCTTTGCACGTTGCGACATCGCACTTGCGATGTCGATGGGGTCAAATCGAAAGTGACGCACATCCGGCGTCGCAGTCGATATCGCAACGTGTAAAACCTTTTTGATACGATGAACGAGCGCAAAAGCGTCGTTATCGTATCATCGCTGCAGCCTCCGACATTTCCATAATGCCGGTGCAGCGACAGGTGCGATGTTGTTCCTCGCTCCTGCGGCAGCACACATCGCTGTGTGTGAAGCCGCAGGAGCGAGGATCATCACCTACCTGCCTCCCGGCTGCAATGAGAAGGAAGGAGGTGGGTGGGATGTTTACATCCTGCTCATCTCCGCCCCTCCGCTTCAATTGGCCGCCTGCCGTGTGACGTCGCTGTGACGCCACACGACCCGCCCCCTTAGGAAGGAGGCGGGTCGCCGGCCAGAGGGACGTCGCACGGCAGTTATGTACATGTGAAGCTGCCGTAGCGATAATAATCGTTATGGCAGCTTTCACTAGATATCGCACGTGCGACGGGGGCGGGACTATCGCTCGCTGCAGCATCGGTAACACATTGTTACCGATGTCGCAGCGTGCAAAGCCCGCCTAAGACTGGGATCTAGGGGGAAAGTTTTCTCCTTCTGGTTTGTCATGCCAGAATGAGGAGACTTAAAACATCTTGCATGCTTTTTCTGGGAGATTTAATATGCGAATTGCCTCTTTAGAGAGGAAGAGGACTTGAATTTTAGTGCCACCTATTGGAAGTAGCAATCCTGAAAGTCAATATTGACCCTTTAAACAAGCAGCCTTGCCATATGACTTAGGATATATAAGCCAAACCAGAATCTCAATTTGCAGATTCCGTGTTTCGGGGTATTGCCTCTCATCAGTGCAAAGTATGAGATCTGAATTGGCTAGGTGAGAGGCTAAGACTGGGATCTAAAGAGGACGTTTTCTCCTTATGGAGAGTGACACACCAGGTCTGACCTGCCAGTATGAGGCAACTTAAACGCCTTGCATGCTCCTTTGGGAAATTTAATATGCAAATTGCTACTTCGAATAGGTGGTACTAGAGTTCAAGTCCTCTTCCTGTCTGAAGAGGCGATTTGCATATAAAATAATTTAGTTATTTATGCACAGTTGTTTTGATAGGATATGACTGCAAGAAAAAAAATACGAAATAGGATACTGATCTGAAGCTAAATTTGTCTCTTTAAATGCTTCTCCTCCCCCTTGTTATTAGCCGGTGAGACCTAGTGACAACACACATTCCACTAGGTTCTAAAAAGAATTACTTCCAGTGCAATGGTTCCTGTAAACGGGTTACAGCGCACCTAGACGTGTCGGATTTCAGCGCTGCTGGCATTTGTGCAATGGCCTCCTCAGGTATCCCTCTCTATGGAGAGTAATCTCACCTGTAAAATAACCCTGGCGTTGTCCCCATCCAGCGGACACGGGATGAGGCAGCAGTAATGTTTAAAACATTTATGTGTTTTGGCAATCTAAATAGCTGTGACAGGTTCTTGGCTTTCTACATCCATAGATTCACCTCGCGTTCAGATCCCCCTCCCCCGGCGTTCATGCCATGAAATAATATATTCCAGACAAGGCTTTGTTTTGGGACTTTTATCCAGACAAAAAAATTAGTGGTTTGTACATTCTGAAGATATGAAGAAATACAAGTTTCCAGAAGGATTAATGACAACATCCTCTCATCAGGAATTATTTTCTGAGTGTATCAGGGTTTCACTTTTAATCCAGTACAAATATTATTCTGCTTTATTTTCTATCTACGGGTCGTGGGTCACTTTTGTGAAATATGAAGTATATGAAACTGACTCTTAGTTATAGAAAGCGGTGGTGTTCTGCATTAAATGAATATATATTACATCTATACAGCATGTCACAAAAGTGAGTACACCCCTCACATTTCTGTAAATATTTTATTCATCTTTTCATGGGACAACACTGCAGATCTGACCCTGTGATACAATGTACAGTGTCAGTGTGCAGCTTGTATAACAGGGTAAACTTAGTGTAGTGCCCTCTAAACTCAACACTCAGCCACTGTTGTCTAAACTACTGGCAACAAAAGTGAGTACACCCTTAAGTGAAAATGGACAAAATTGTGCCCAATTAGGCTACTTTCACACATCAGTTTTCTGTATTCAGGCACAGTCCTTTTTTTCCTGATCCAACGGATCCTGAAAAAAAAGTGAAAACCGTATCCACCGGATCCGTTTTTTAACGGATCCGTTATGCCGGATCCGTTAAAAAACGGATCCGGTGGATACGGTTTGCATCCGTTTTTGCATCCTTTTCGTCCGTTTTTTGGCTGGATCCGTTTTGTTAATTACATTGGAGCATGCTCAGTTTAGAAAAACGGATCCGGCGGGCGCATCCATTTTTTACCGCATTACGCCGGATCCGGCGTCCATAGGCTTCTATTGTAAAACACGCCGTCTCGCGCCGGATCCGGCGCGATGCGTTTTTTTTGCCGGACAAAAAAACGTTGCAAGCTACGTTGCCTCCGGCCGCCGCTTTAACTAATTTTGCCGCATCCGGAAAAAAACGGATGCAACGCAAAGCCATCCGGTACAATCCGGTACCAATGCAAGTCTATGGGGAAAAAACGGATGCGGTACCGGATCCGTTTTACCCGTTTTTTTCCGGATTGAACCTGATGGCAAAAAACTGATGTGTGAAAGTAGCCTTAGCTATTTCCTCTCTCCGATGTCATGTGACTCATTAGTGTTACAAGGTCTCAGGTGTGAATGGAGAGCAGGGTGTTACATTTGGTGTTATCGCTTACATACTCTCTCATACTGGTCACTGGAAGTTCAACATGGCTCCTCATGGCAAGGAATACTCTGTGGATCTGAAAAAAAAAAAAGAATTGTTGCTGTATATAAAGATGGCCGAGGCTATAAGAAGATTGGCACCACCCTGACACTATGCGGCAGCACGGCGGCCAAGACCATACAGAGGTTTAACAAAACAGGTTTCTCTCATAACAGACCTCGGCATGGTCAACCAAAGAAGCTGAGTGCACGTGCTCAGTGTCACTTCCAGAGGTCGTCTTTTCAAAATAGATGTATGAATGCTGCCAGCATTGCTGCAGAGGTTACTTCTGATATATAAAGCTGAATGTGTGCATGTGTGTCCGAGATCGGCATCTGCACCGTCGCAGCTACAGCCACAAAATTTTGCACACTCACACTTCTGGACCCCGAGAGCGTCATAGGCTATGTTTTGAGGGGAAATTTTAACCCCGCTCTTTACAGTTATTCAACAAAAAACCTGCCTCCATTAAAGTGAATGGAGCTGGGAGCCACAGTGCAGCCAGAACTTCAGAAGAATGCGCGGCCACGCCCTTATATGGAATGTTGGCGTGTCACAATGCAGCCAGGGAAAGAGACAGGCAGGGAAAGAGGCAGACACAGACAGGGTAAGAAACAGATATAGACAGGGTAAGAGACAGACACAAAGAGACAGACACTGACAAAGAAATAGACAGACAGGGAAAGAGAGGGAAAGAGACAGACAGGGAAAGTGACAGAGATAGACAGACAGACAGGGAAAGAGATATACAGTTAGGTCCAGAAATATTTGGACAGTGACACAATTTTCGCGAGTTGGGCTCTGCATGCCACCACATTGGATTTGAAATGAAACCTCTACAACAGAATTCAAGTGCAGATTGTAACGTTTAATTTGAAGGTTTGAACAAAAATATCTGATAGAAATTGTAGGAATTGTACACATTTCTTTACAAACACTCCACATTTTAGGAGGTCAAAAGTAATTGGACAAATAAACCAAACCCAAACAAAATATTTTTATTTTCAATATTTTGTTGCGAATCCTTTGGAGGCAATCACTGCCTTAAGTCTGGAACCCATGGACATCACCAAACGCTGGGTTTCCTCCTTCTTAATGCTTTGCCAGGCCTTTACAGCCGCAGCCTTCAGGTCTTGCTTGTTTGTGGGTCTTTCCGTCTTAAGTCTGGATTTGAGCAAGTGAAATGCATGCTCAATTGGGTTAAGATCTGGTGATTGACTTGGCCATTGCAGAATGTTCCACTTTTTTGCACTCATGAACTCCTGGGTAGCTTTGGCGGTATGCTTGGGGTCATTGTCCATCTGTACTATGAAGCGCCGTCCGATCAACTTTGCGGTATTTGGCTGAATCTGGGCTGAAAATATATCCCGGTACACTTCAGAATTCATCAGGCTACTCTTGTCTGCTGTTATGTCATCAATAAACACAAGTGACCCAGTGCCATTGAAAGCCATGCATGCCCATGCCATCACGTTGCCTCCACCATGTTTTACAGAGGATGTGGTGTGCCTTGGATCATGTGCCGCTCCCTTTCTTCTCCAAACTTTTTTCTTCCCATCATTCTGGTACAGGTTGATCTTTATAAAAACAAAAAAACAAAAAAACAAAAAAGTGAGCCGGAGTATGAGATGGTATACATGGAACTTGTGAGACCATGTTTACACTGGCCATGAGACTAAGAGAAACCAAGGAAAAAAAAAATGATCTTCCCATCATTCTGGTACAGGTTGATCTTTGTCTCATCTGTCCATAGAATACTTTTCCAGAACTGAGCTGGCTTCATGAGGTGTTTTTCAGCAAATTTAACTCTGGCCTGTCTATTTTTGGAATTGATGAATGGTTTGCATCTAGATGTGAACCCTTTGTATTTACTTTCATGGAGTCTTCTCTTTACTGTTGACTTAGAGACAGATACACCTACTTCACTGAGAGTGTTCTGGACTTCAGTTGATGTTGTGAACGGGTTCTTCTTCACCAAAGAAAGTATGCGGCGATCATCCACCACTGTTGTCATCCGTGGACGCCCAGGCCTTTTTGAGTTCCCAAGCTCACCAGTCAATTCCTTTTTTCTCAGAATGTACCCGACTGTTGATTTTGCTACTCCAAGCATGTCTGCTATCTCTCTGATGGATTTTTTCTTTTTTTTCAGCCTCAGGATGTTCTGCTTCACCTCAATTGAGAGTTCCTTAGACCGCATGTTGTCTGGTCACAGCAACAGCTTCCAAATACAAAACCACACACCTGTAATCAACCCCAGACCTTTTAACTACTTCATTGATTACAGGTTAACGAGGGAGACGCCTTCAGAGTTAATTGCAGCCCTTAGAGTCCCTTGTCCAATTACTTTTGGTCCCTTGAAAAAGAGGAGGCCATGCATTACAGAGCTATGATTCCTAAACCCTTTCTCCGATTTGGATGTGAAAACTCTCATATTGCAGCTGGGAGTGTGCACTTTCATCCCATATTATATATATAATTGTATTTCTGAACATGTTTTTGTAAACAGCTAAAATAACAAAACTTGTGTCACTGTCCAAATATTTCTGGCCCTGACTGTATAGACAGACAGGGAGAGAGAGAGAGACAGTCAGGGAAAGAGACAGACAAAGAGAGAGAGACAGAGATATATACAGAGGGGGAGACAGACAGAGAATGGGAGAGAAACAGAGACTGTTACTATCCCGGGCAGCGCCGGGTGCTATGTTGTGAGGCGAAATTTTAACCCCGCGAGTTACAATTTACCAATCAATTTTGCCCCTATCTACATAATGGGGAAAAAGTGAAACGAAAAGTGTTGTGGGCAAATTGACAGCTGCCAGATGAGAACAAGGGGGACTTAAAGAATGAGAGCGATGGCGCCAAAGAGTATATACCGTACAGTTACTAAGGTGGGGCCCCGACATGGGATACTCACCACATTCGGGGATATGAACACACACACAAAATGCGCCACACTCTACCACGTACTTGAACACATATACCACCCTCACCACACATACACCAACCTCGCCACATAATCGCCCTAAAACACACACAAGTCTGGTATTATCCTTCACAAATAAAAATCTGATTAATAAGCAGCCAAACTACAAGAACAACAAATGTACCACATAGGAAATACGGCAGCTGTCAGTCACATGACCTGTCTATATGTGTATGTGTGAGCTAATATATACTGCCAGGGAGGAGGGCTTTCTGTTGCCTGGAGATTTATCAGGCTGCCAATAGCAACCAATCACAGCTTAGCTTCTATTTTGCTACAGTTAATCTGACCTCTGGTTAATATAGGCAACAATTTAATAATTACATTTCTATCTATTTGTTTTGTGGTGTTTGTGTGCAGAATACATTTTTGTTAATACATTCTATTTTGTTAACAGCAGTTATTAACCCGGGCGGGTAGTACAGCTAGTATATATAAGCTGCACACTACATCAAATTGGTCTGCATAGCTGTCATCCCAGAAGGAACCCTCTTCTAAAGACGACTCCCAAGAAAGCCTGAAAACAGTTTGCTGAAGACAAGTGTTACTGGAACCATGTCGTGTGGTCTGATGAGGCCAAGATAAACTTATTTGGTTCAGATGGTGTCAAGCGTGTGTGGCAGCAACCAGGTGAGGAGTACAAAGACAAATATGTCTTACATACAGTGAGGCATGGTGGTGGGAATATCATGGTTTGGGGCTGCATGAGTGCTGCCAGCTGTGGGGAGATACAGTTCGTTCAGGGAACCATGAGGACACCAAATTTACACTGTTATACAAGCTGCACACTGACTACTTTACGTTGTATCAAAGTGTCAGATCTTCATTGTTGTCCCATGAAAACATATATATTTACAAAAAGGTCAGGGCTATACTCACTTTTGTGGCATACCATATATTATTTATTTTTTTAAGGGAACCTGTCAGGCCCATTATGCCCTCCAACCCAGGAGCATTCTTATCTGTATGACTAAATTCCCTGCCTAAGTGGCCCTGTCTAATGTCACTTACGTCCATGTATTTGGTATGCCACATCTGGTTCCGCTTTCATTTAAGTGATCAAGATGACTCCAGGGCCATCACCTCTGCTCCACACCTGAATGCACTGCTAAGCATATATACTGGGTGCATATAGTCTGCTTAGACTTTAGCCTGCTTATGTATTATCTTAGTGCATCCTTAAGTGTACTATAATGAATTAGACCAGAATTGAACCTGAAGGGAACTGGATACACACAATGTTTCTGTTGCTTTCCACTATCACCTATAAAATACTTCACTTCCTACTAACCTCCCCAATCCCTACACCTATCGGAGTAATGAAGTGGTCATCTCTCCCTCCATCCGCCCCATCCATCTCACCTCCTCAGATCTGTTCCTCAACATAAATTCCTCTGTCTCCAAACACACAGAGCCACTATGGCCTCTCATGCTCCCACCTACTAAAACCTCTGCTGGTGATATCTCTCAAAATTCTGGCCATCTTCACCACATGCCCACAGTCACGTCTAACCACCATCCACGATCTATGATGAATTTCTGCAATCTTTTTAACCTCATACCCAGCCCCTGCCTCCAGTCCATCTAAGAAAAGCGCTATAGAACGCTCGCTCCGTCTGTGGCAAACTTTCCTATATCCATGTCCTTTTCATCTCTAACAAACTCTCCTTCCTTGGCATCACTGAAACCTAGCTAACCGCCTATGACACAGCCTCTCTGGCTGCACTTTCTTATGGTGGTTTCCATCTTTATCACACACCCAGCCACAAGAACGGTGGAGGAGTTGGTTTTCTCCTGTCTGATAACTGTTCTTCCACCGCCACCCTCTGTCACGCTCCCTTCTTTTGAGGTACACTCTGTTCGCATCTACTCCCCCTCCAACTGGCTGTCATTTACCACCCCCTAGGGCCAGCCACCACCTTTTTTGACCACTTCACCACCTGACTACTTTAAATTCCTTTCCGCTAATATTCCCAACTTCATCATGGGTGACTTCAACATCCCAATGACACTTCCCACTCAGCTGTCTCTAAGCTTTTAACACTCACTTCTTCCTTCAGCTTTGCTCAATGGTCCTCTGCAGCACCTAAAAATATGGTCACACTCTGGACCTCGTCATCACCGGCCTTTATTCCCCATCTAACCTCTCTAACTGACCTCTCTTCCTGTCTGACCACAACCTACTTACAGTCTCTTCCCTCTCCTTTCCAGATGCAGAATCCCCACCCCATAAACTTACACACGCTTAGGCCGGTTTCACACATCCGGCTTTTCGCCGGTTTACCGGATCCGGCGCTCTCCCATACAGTGACTACAGTACAGTGACAGCGCAACAAGCGCCGATCACATGCTGTCATGTGACCGGCGCATGTGACCCGGAAGTTACAGCGCTGTCACTGTACTGTATTGTCTGTACGGGAGAGCGCCGGATCCGGTAAACCGGCGAAAAGCCGGATGTGTGAAACCGGCCTTACATAAATCTTAAAAACCTAGAGTTACACTCACTTTGATTCCCTTCTCCCTCTTGCAGACATAGGTTCCCTACATGATGCAGATGTTGCAGCTTTATATAATACCACAATAGATGCAGCTCTCAAATTGGTTGCCCCCCCACCCCACAGATACCAAAACTTGCGCAATCAACAGTAAAGTAATGCACCTAGAATGGATGAATTATATTGCTGCATATTCATTAAATGGAAGTAAACTCAGGACTGCAGAACAGGAGAAAGACTTGAGGATTTTGGTTACAAATAAGCTGAGCAGCAGCACTCAATGTCAAGCAGCAGCTGCAAAAGCAAACAAGATTTTAGGGTGTATAAAAGAGAAATTAGATCTTGTTATCCCAACGTATTGTTACCCCTCTATAAATCACTTGTAAGGCCACATCTGGGATACAGTTTTGGGGTCCACATTTTAAAAAGGATATTCAGAAGTTAATGACAGTTTAAAGGCAGGCAACTATATTATTGCAAGGAATTATTTATTATTATTATTATTATTGCATCATCAATTCCATGGCGCTTTACATGTGAAAGGGGTATATATAATAGGGACGACTACAATAATCAAACAATACAAGGCACAGACAGGTACAGGAGGATAGCGGTCCCTGCCCACGAAGGCTCACAGTCTACAGGGGATAGGTGAAGATACAGTAGGTGAGGGTAGAGCTGATTGTGCGGCGCTGTATCAGACTGAGGGTTACGGCAGGTTGTAGGCTTGTCGGAAGAGGTGGGTCTTCAGGTTCCTTTTGAAGCTTGCCAAGGTAGGCGAGAGTCTGATGTGTTGTGGCAGAGCATTCCAGAGTATGGGGGAGGCACAGGAGAAATCTTGGATGCGATGGTGGGAAGAAAAGATGAGAGGGGAGTAGAGAAGGAGATCTTGTGAGGATCGAAGGTTACGTGTAGGTAAGTACCGGGAGACTAGGTCAGAGATGTAGGGAGGAGACAGGTTGTGGATGGCTTTGTAGGTCATGGTTAGGGTTTTGAACTGGAGGTGTTGGGCAATGGGAAGCCAGTGAAGGGATTGGCAGAGAGGAGAGGTTGGGGAGTAGCGAGGGGACAGGTGGATTACCGGGCAGCATAGTTTAGAATAGATTGTAAGGCTAGGGCCCCACTTTGCGTTCTCCTACTTGCAGTTCTAAACGCACGTTTTGGGCTTAATTGATTTGACCAAAGTTGCCCTTTTTCAGAAATTTAGCGCTGAAAACGCATGCGTATTTACCGCGTTTAGATGCGTTTTCAGCACTTTTTACCTGCTTTTCAACCTGCGTTTTGATAGATGCGTTTTGAACATCAAGACACTGCTAAATAAAAGTTTAAATAGTCAAACTCAATGAAAAAATTGGAAAAAAAAGAAACAAATCTATATTTTTGTGAAAAATAATGAAAATAGATTATTTTTATGAAATTATAGCGGTAATATGATATTTAATGGAAAAATAGCAATAATTTATTAAAATTCTTATTTTTATTTGTCGGATTATGTGTGTGTGAAAAGGGACATATGAAATCATTATTTTGAAGTCCAAAACGCATGTTTTCTGCACTGGAAAAGCAGGTAAAAGGCAGGAATTTGCAGGAATCTTGGTTTTTGCCATTTCTCATAGACTTCATGGTTAGCAAAACGTACCCAAAATGGCAAAAACAATTGACATGTTGCTTTCTTTGAACGCATTTTTTTTGCCACAAAATATGCAAATTAAACGCAGCGTTTTAAAACGAAACGCAAAGTGGGGTCTAGAAATCCCCATTTTCCATAGACTTTGCTGGAAAATCAAAACGCATGCCTTTTGACATGAAAAAGGTGCTTCTCAAAACGGACCTAAAAAAGCACCAAAAACGCAGGTGGAAACGCAAAGTGGGGCCCTAGCCTAAGGGTGCGAGACTGCTAAAAGGGAGGCCACAGAGCAGGAGGTTGCAATAATGATAATAAGGGCATGTACTAGGGTTTTTGCAGCTTCTTGGGAAAGGAATGTACGGATCCAGGAAATATTTTTGAGATGGAGGCGGCAGGAGGTGAAGAGGGCTTGAATGTGTGGCTTGAAAAAGAGATCAGACTCTAGGATTACTCCCAGGCAGCGAACACGTGGCACTGGTGAAAGTGAGAAGCCATTGACATTGATGGATATGTCAGGTGGGGGAGTTGAGTGATGAGGAGGAAAGACAATGAATTCTGTTTTGTCCATGTTCAATTTTAAGAATCAAGCAGAGAAAAAGGATGAAATAGCAGACAGACATTTTAGGATTCTGGTTAGTAGGGAGGTGATGTCAGGTCCAGAGAGGTAGATCTGCGTATCATCAGCGTAGATATGATACTGAAAGCCGTGGGACTCTATGAGCTGTCCCAGGCCGAAGGTGTAAATGGAGAACAGCAGGGGTCCAAGAACTGAACCTTGGGGGACACCGAAAGATAGGGGGCGAGATGAAGAAGTGGTGTGAGAGTGGGAGACGCTGAAAGTTCGATTGGTTAAGTATGAGGAGATCCAAGATAGTGCCAAGTTTGTGATGCCCAGAGACGAGAGAATTTGTAGTAGAAGGGAGTGGTCTACCGTGTCGAAGGCAAAGGACAGGTCCAGGAGGAGGAGGAGGACAGAGTAGTGTCGCTTGGCTTTTACGGTGAGTAGGTCATTAGTGACTTTGGTTAGGGCAGTTTCAGTAGGAAGGAATGGAGGCCTCCCATATGATGAGAGGTTGAAAAAGTTGGAATTGTTTAGCTTAGAAAAAAGTAGTCTCAGATGACATCTCATTTATATGTATAAATAAATGTGTGGTCATTATAAAGGACTGGCACATGACTTATTTCTTCTAAAGACAATACTAAGGACTAGGGGGCACTCACTGCGAGTGGAAGAATGGCAATTCCAGCAGAAGAGTTCTTTACAGTTAAAGCAGTTAGATTGTGGAATGCCCTACCACAAGAGGTAGTAATGGTAGACACAATAACAAGTTTTAAAAAAGGGCTGGATGATTTCTTCAGTACACACAATTGTTGGTTATAAATTATTTAGTGACAAAATGTAGAACTGGTGGAGGAAGATTGAACTAGATGGACCTAGGTCTTTTTTCAATCTATGTAACTATTTAACAGGCAACCCTGGCACACCAATGTGACTAAAGAACTGAGGCAGGCTTCCAAGGTTGCTGAGCAGAGATGGAAGAGATCTTATTCCAGCAAACATGTCATAACATACAAACAGGCCCTCACCACTTTCAAGTCCACACTCACTGCTGCAAAACAAATTTATTTTTTATCTCTCATATTCGCTTTGTCTCATAACCCTAAACAGCTATCACCTGCAATTCTCTCCTCCATCCCCTGATAGCTCCTCTTTCTCCTCTCTGCCAAAGACTGCCTAATTTTTTCAAGCCGAAGATTGACACAGGAGAAAACTTTGCCCTACAGTCCCCATAGCCCCTCATAACTACTCAGCCCTCTTCCTCTAAATCCAGCTTCTATGGCATTACAGAAGAGACACTATCCTCTTTACTGTCCAGATCACATCTCAACACCTGTGTGCTTGACCCCATCCCATCCAGCTCATCCCCAAACTCACCAGTCTTCATCCCAACCCTAACACATCTTTTCAACCTATCACTAACAACTGGTGCCTTCCCTCATGCTTTAACATGACTCAATCACACTAATCCTCAAAAAAGCCCTCCCTTGACCCATCCTCTGTGTCTAGTTATCAACCTATATCATTTTACCTTATGCCTCAAAACTACTGGAACAGCATGTCCATCTTGAACTGTCCCCCCACCTCTCAATGTGCTCCCTCTTTGACTGGTTACAATCTGGCTTCCGACTGCATCACTCAACTGAAACTGCCTTAACTATAGTCAACAATGACTTACTAACTGCCAAAGCCAAGCAATACTACTCTGTCCTCCACCTGGACCTGTCCTCTGCCTTTGATGCAGTGAACCTTTTCCTCCTACTACAGATTCTCTCATCTCTTGGCATCACAGACTTCGCCCTATCTTGGATCTTTTCACACCTAACCAACCGGACATTCAGCGTCTCACACTCTCCCACTACCTCCTCATCTCACCCCCTGTTTGTGTCCCCCAAAGTTTTGTTCTTGCACCCCTCCTCTTTTCCACATACACATTGGGACAGCTCATAGAGTCCTATAGCTTTCAGTATCAGCTCTATGCTGATGACACGGTAAATGTACCTCTCTGGACCCGATAACGCCTTACTAACCAGAATCCCACAATATCTGTCTTTTTTTCATCCCTTTTCTCCGCTCGATTTCTAAAACTTAAAGTGGACAAAACAGAATTCATCATCTTTCTCCCATGTCATGCAACCCCCCCCCCCCCCCCCCCCCCCCCAATAAACCTGTCCATCAAAGTCAATGGCTGCTCACGCTCCCTAGTCCTGCAAGCTCACTGCCTCGGGGGGTAACTCTTGACTTTGCTTTCTCCTTTAAGCAACATATACAAGCCCAATCCACCTCCTGCCGACTCCAACTCAAAAATATTTCCCGAATCCATACATTCCTCAATCAAGATTCTGCAAAAATACTACTGCATGCTATACCTCACAGAATATAGTGAAACCTATGTATATACAGTGGGTACGGAAAGTATTCAGACCCCTTTACATTTTTCCTTCTTTGTTTCATTGCAGCCATTTTGTAAATTCAAAAAAGTTCATTTTTTTCTCATTAATGTACCTTCTGTACCCAATCTTGTCAGAAAAAAACCCAGAAATGTAGAAATGTTTGCAAATTTATTAAAAAGAAAAACTGAAATATCACAAGTATTCAGACCCTTTGCTGAGACACATATCTAAAGGCCCCAGTCACACACAACGACTTACCAGCTATCCCGGAAAACGATGCGACCTGATAGGGATCGCTGGTAAGTCGCTGGTGAGATGTCACACAGTCAGACCTTACCAACGATGCAGTAACGATACAGGTCGCAGTAGCAACCTGTATACCGATCTCGGCAGTCACTGTGACCCTGTCACACAGTGTCATACACAGCGATGTGTCCTGCCCCAGCAGGATATCACCTTTGAAGAAAATGGCCTGGACCATTCTGCAAACGACTAGAGATCTCACAGCAGGAGCCTGATCGCTGGAAGGTGTCACACATAAGATCGCTAACGGGGATCGCTACTGCGTCACAGAAACCGTGACTCAGCTGCGATCTCGCTAGCGATCTCGTTATGTGTGACAGTCACCTGCTGTCCATTTCATGTGATCCTCCTTGAGATGCTTCTACTCCTTCATTGGAGTCCAGCTGTGTTTAACTAAACTGATAGAACTTGATTTGGAAAGGCGCACACCTGTCTATATAACACCTCACAGCTCACACTGCATGTCAGGCCAAATGAGAATCCTTCCCGTCCCGTGCTCATGTCCGGTTACTTACACCTGTGTCCACAGTCCCAAACCTGTCTGACACGGTCGTGCCCACTGTACCTGTGCCCACTCCCATAGGATACACCGAGACTGTGCTGTATACAAAAGGATACACCAAGACTGTGCTGTATACAAAAGGATACACGGAGACTGTGTTGTATAAATCAAATAGGACGTTGAGATAGGCCATTGCTGTGGGACATTTTCTAAAATGGTCTGTAATAAAGGCAAAGGGATAAAGTCATATAGAAAAAAAATGTGTCTTGACAGTGCATCGTCCTAGACTTTATGTTTTAAACTCCTCCTCCTGAAATTAGCAAAAAAACAAGCAGAGACCAAACAAAAGGGTTTCCCAATATTCTTAGTATTTGCCATCAATTGCAGATTGGTGGAGATCCACTGAAAATGAATGAAGGTACATTACAATACCAGCGAGCAACCCCTAAACAGTAAGACGGCACAGTGTCTACATCTGGCCATTGTGGTCACTGCTAACAGCTGACTCGTACTAGTGCTGGGTGTCGGACCCCATCCATATGATATCAGATAATACAGCACCAGGATATACCATAAGTTGTGATTTTATTTCCATCTTTTTAAAAAAACAAAACAAAAAAAAGTTAAAAACACTCCAACGGCAGATGTGTGCTGTAACATTACTGTGTTTCAGGCTTACTTGAGCTTGTGAGCGTGAACCTTATGGGTGCGCATGCTATACAAGTGTACCATTGCATGTTTTTTAACAAGATGTGGAAAATAGGTTTTGATCTTAATCCCAAATGTGGGATTGTCATCTCATTAGAATTAACATAGCTGGGCACTGTCTTGTGTAGGGCAGCATGGTGGCTCAGTGGTTAGCACTGCAGTCTTGCAGCGCTGGGGCCCTGGGTTCGAATCCCACCAAGGACAACCTCTGCAAGGAGTTTGGTTTGTATGTTCTCCCCATTTTTGCGTGGGTTTCCTCCAGGAACTCTGGTTTCCTCCCACACTCCAAAGATATAGTGATAGGGAATTTAGATTGTGAGCACCAATGGGGACAGTGTGTTCCTGATGTATGTAGATTGTGAGCACCAATGGGAACAGTGTTCCTGATGTATGTAAAGTGCTGTGCAAAATGCTAGCATTATATAAAAATAAAGATTTTTGTTTTTTAATTTTGTGTAGCCGCTGAATATTGTCAGAATCTTGCTGCAATTTTAAAGAACACTATGTGTGACGCCCTGGACTAGCTAGAACCCCACACAACAACTGTCCCCTAAAAAGGTGTCATCAGCCAACCATTAAAACCTAGTCACCTCCCTCAGAACTTGATGGACACACCAGGGGGCGGAGCCAGGTGGTTGGCATGCCAACCGAGTTTTTCAGAATTCCTGAGGCAGGAAACACAGTTCAGTTGAGTCTAGTCTGAGTTGAGTTTGAGAGTGCAGTGGGGGAGGACAGGCCTGTGTGACAGGCCTGTAACAGACTGACCGGTACCAGGGTTGGAGCCCGGGCACCTTTGGCTAGGAGGAATACGGTGGCCTCAGCCTGCAGGAGCCGGGAAGACAGCTCGGTGGAACCGTGGTGGACCGGGACAGGGTAATGGCCCGCCGGTACCGACCCGGGGAACAGACTCGGAAACCGGAGCACAAAGGGGGGTACTCAGACCCTGAAACGAGGTCCAGAAGCCACTGGACTAAGTTAATTAACTGATTGCGGTCTGGACTATAGGTCCTTTCCCACCCAAAGTCCCGACTGAAGACAACAGCCCAACGAGAGGGATAGAAAGCCACCGCACAGGCAGAGAGATCCCACGGGCCAGCGTCTGCGGACAAAAGGGCTCTCCCGACATCCACAAAGCCGGGGAGCGGACTTCCGACGCTGAAGCGCAGTTAGCCCACAAATACATAACACGATGCAGGGGAAAGGCAGAGACCACCAACCGAGTGGGGGACCAGACGCAGCCGGCTGCGCGCACCGGCCACCATCAACTTGGTTTACCAGAGACTCGAGTGCGTTACTAACCGTGAGTACAACAGTGCCCTCCGGCCGCGCACCTCCCTGCACCGCCCAACAAAACCCTAATGGGTCCCGGGGCCACCACCCCTGCCCACGGAGGGGTTAACATTTTGCTGCGTGACATCTTCCCCCGGGTGCCCAGGAACCGCAGTGGTGGTGTAACGAACTCAAACACGGCTCTGGCCATACACCTACGTCCCCCTAAAAGCGCCAGCCCCCCTTTTAGATCGAAGTGGGCCACGGGGCCCCGGGTCCGGAGACGCTCGAGCCACTACCCGGCGAGTCTGGATCCGAGCGTCTCTGTTGCCGCCGAGCACGGGGTGGTACACTATGCATTTGCTCTTAGCCAATCTAAGGATAGGTAAGCAATATCCGTTTAGTGAAAAACCCCTGTAAATCTCCTGAGCCCCAATGCAAAATCTGTAACTAGATTTGACACCTGATGTGCAATTTATAAAAATGGTGTCTTATGTGACAAGTGGGCCCTTAGAGCCCCCGGTACAACTTCTACATCTCTATAAAGCACCTGTGAAGGACAGTAATCTCATGTTGACTACTCTGTCTTCACCTGAACAACCTATGAACAGAAGTCATGAATGATAAGAGACATTGGAAATATATTTTCTGTTATATAGTCATGGTATGGTAGAATGTGAGCACATACTAAGTTTGTTTTCTAATTTTCATATTACTTACATGCTGTTCTTTTATGATGTTCATAAAAAGTAACTCCTCTTATGCTCCATTAAGTTCAACATTTTGTCGAAATTATAGGTCAGGCATAAATTTTATTTTTCTGTGCCAAACTAATTTTATTGGAAGAAGTAGTGGAAAATTCTGCATTTCAAATTAATTTAGCATGATGACTGTGCAACTAACAGTTCAAGATATATCCCTGTTCAATGGTTAATGCAACTTGATAGCATTAAACATTAAAGGGGTGTTCCAAAGGCCAAAGTAATTGTCCTCCTAAATCCCCATCTATTTTGTGCTATAATCTAAATTATTTTTTAATATAGATGCATTAAAAATTCCCTTTCAGTCCGTAACAACTATAACTGGTTTTCTATATCCCCCCCCCACACACTTCCTTTTTTGACGCTTGATTTAGGTACTCCAGAGCATGCTGGGATACTCAAACAAAGCGTCATCAGGGGCAAAGGCTTTAGGTACTCCAGAGCATGCTGGGATACTCAAACAAAGCGTCATCAGGGGCAGAGGCTTTGCCTCCTTCCTGAAAAAAAGCACCATCAGGGGCAGAGACTGCAGGGACTGTCAAAGTCTCTGCCCCCTCCCTGAAACAAAGCATCATCAGTGACGCTCATTTCTGGGGCTAGTCTAGTCCCTGCTAGCTGGGCACTGTACAATATGCAAAATGACAGTGCGCTCTGTTTTGTTGGCTCAGCTCGGTAGTAACGAACTGGCAGAAAAGCAAGTTGTCAGAGACCAGTTTCGTCACTTGCGGGGGCAGCGCTGGTCTCTGCATGCAGAGTATTCTGACACGTCTTATATAGATACATTCAGTAGACACAAAAGACTTCACCCATTTTAACGTCTACCATGAGATAAATATTTTTATACTTATTCGTTCAGACAAGTGCGCACGTTTATACCAAAATGTTACATTTTTATTTTTTAGATTTCATTATTTGCATTATGAGGGGGTGGTGACAGAGCTACTTTTTAAAATATATTTTGTAAGAATTTTTGCATTTTAATAGTTTCCTTAAGGGACTTCAGTCTGCAGTCTGTTAATTGCCTATATACTACACTGCAATATTGCAGTCCATTATAGAGGTTACTGGTCTCCTATAGCTTCACAGATGTTCTACCTTGGCAGACATAGGGCCTTCAGTAGGCCACCAGCTACAATAAAAACCCATTTTGCACACTGCAACTGCATTTCGGGAGCTAGCTCTGATTGCAATAAGTACTCTTTGGTTAAAGGTGTTTTCCACAAAGTTCATTTTAGTAATAGATCTTGGAATAACAATAATTTCCACAATTGGATGTGTTTTAAAACAATGTTGCTGTGCGGAGATCATCTTATATATGTGTCCCTGCTATGTACTGTGTAATGGCTGTGTATGACCGTAAAGGGGCATGGTCTAATCATACCACATCTCCTGGGCCGGGGAGGAAAGAAAAAGAATATACAGACAAAACAGCAACATGGTATGGCCAATAATGGCTTCTTTGAGGTAAAAGCCGGCAGGAAAAAATTTTTACGTCACAAAAAGAATCATCTGTGATCCCGTGCTGTAATGTCTGTGTACCCTCTTTTGCATCCTCCCTTGCCAAGGAGCTCTGGTATGATCAGACCATGTCCCTGTATGGTCAGACACTGACATTACACAGTACATAGCAGGGGCACATATATAAGATTCTCTCAGCACAGGAACGTTAATTTTTTTTACACACATCCAATTGTGGACATTATTATTATTATTACAAGATCTATTGATTAAAATAAACTTTAAAATTATCTTTATTTGTAGTAAAACTCCTTAAAGTACACACATCTACTGTAAATGTATGGCAGATGTCACTAAGGAGTGAAGGTTGAGCATCAGAGACTAAATGCCGCTTTACACCCTACAATATAATCAAACGATATGTTGTCGGGGTCACGTCATTAGTGACGCACATCCGGCGCAGTTTGACATATCGTAGCGTGTGACAGCTACGAGCGTCTGTTAACGAGCAAAAATACTCACCTAATCATTGCGCATTGACACATCGCTCATTTTCTAAAAAAATCGCACGTCCTTCTGCGCGCTGGTTGTTCATCGTTCCCGGGGCAGCACACATCGCTCTGTGTGACACCCCGGGAACGCTGAACTGCAGCTTACCTGCGTCCCGCCGGCAATGCGGAAGGAGGTGGGCGGGATGTTTACGTCCCGCTCATCTCCGCCCGTCCGCTACTATTGGCCGGCCGCTGTGTGACGTCGCTGTGGCGCCAAACGTCCCTCCCCCTTCAGGAAGTGGATGTTCGCTGCCCACAGCGAGGTCGTTCGGGAGGCAAGTACGTGTGACGGGGGTTTACGATTTTGTGCGACATGGGCAACAAACTGCCCGTGCTGCACAAACGATGGGGGCGGGTGCGATCGCACGAGAAATTGACACATGTAAAGCAGCCTTAAGTTAGACCATGTCTTTACCTTAAATCATCCTTACGAGGAAGAGAAGGGTATTTGGACAGTATGGAGACCAACCATTTGCCCCTCTTTCCTTACATCCTCACAATGTCTCGACTTAGCTTCTCATACAGCCAGATCAGATCTCATACTTTGCACTGATGAGGGGCAATCACCCCGAAACACAGTGTCTGCAAATTGAGGTTCTGATCTGGCATAAATCCTATGTCATATGACAAAGCTCGTTAAAGGGTCAATTTTGACTTTTAGGATTGCTACTTCCAATACTAGAGTCCGTCTACTTCTTAGAGTACTAAACATTGGCAATTCCAGTGCCTGCAAGAGAAATAGAAGCTCTTTGGTGAAATTAAGTTTTATATTCTCAATATTTTACTTCCTATTTTTAGGAAGTAGTCTACTGTGAGAAAAAAAATCTATAGGTGGAATTCCAATTGAATATTATAAAAGGTTAACTTCCTAATTTTTTTTAGTCCTTGTTTATACAGTGAACCATTTGGCATCTTGCATTATTAGTGTGGTATAAAAGTGTTGAATTAGAATGATACTGATGTGATAAAATATGATTCGAATACACCATTGACTTGTAGACTTCAATAAAAAGACTTCAGTCAAAGCTCCATCTTTAAGGGAAAAAAACCCTGAAATAAGTCTGTATTTTTATACTATCCTAAGTAACCAGTAAGTCACGCTTCCTGCCAAACTCCTCGAAAACACAACCTCGTATGTTAACCATAGGTGTGAGCACACATTTTCCAGCAAACGGCTATAGGGAAAATGTTTATTTTTTAACACTTTTTTGCCTCAGCAAGACTACAAAAGTATAGTAAACTTTATAGGCCTGAAGGGAGTTGGACAGAGATCTTGTGTTCTAAATCTCTAAAATTATAGCCTAAAATAGAGAGCTTTAAAAAGTTAATTGCACGTTCACCCTTACACATCGATGCATTTGGAGTCATCAGAGAGCAGGCTGTAAATCATTTCCAATTTTATATATCTCTTCTGTTTTTTTTTTATCGGTGGGGGTGTAAGGATGTGGTGGGGGGCTTAAATAAAAATCTCTTATGAGATCTATTGAGCAATTTTGAAAGGAACCATATAAATGTCCATGAAATGTTTGTCCCACCTGCAACTTTGTGTAGGCTCTTAAAGGGACCCTAGGGAGTTCTAAAAGGCTCAAGGAACTTTCTCTTTGTAGTCAGACAATTCCATTCTTGAGTTACAAGGATTTTGTTCTGTAGTATGTAGGAATCATGTGCAAACGTCTGTCTGCTCGGAAAAAAAATCCTGTCATTTTTTTTCTCCCCTTTTCATGAAAACAGTAGTCCAGAGTCAAGTCGAGCGCTATTCCTTGGAGCCCGAGGAGGTCTAGGTTCATTAAATGCTCTTTGAAGATGGCTTTTATGATGCTTTATATACAAATCTCTATGAGGAATAATTCTTTTTCACGAGGACAACCTTTCGCGAAGGTCAAAACTCTCCACTGGCAGAGTCCAGTTAAATGAATGTGCTATGTGTATGTTTCCTTAGGGAAAGACAAGTTTGGAAGGTTACAGCATAAAATTTTCTATTGAATTCACAGGAAAGACGTGGAATTATAGACTTAGAGACGAGTTGACAGCTTAATGCAGTGATTGTGCCTTGCCAGGGTCAAGAGAGAGGTTGATGAGTTTAGCTTCAGAGAAAAACCTCCCATCCCATTTTTCCATCCTGAAGAACATAGTAATCACTTGTCATGCAGACATAATTGTAAGTAAGGTATGAGCCATATGTTTAAACCCTGCTTGTCGTCTCTTGTTATTTTTGGTCCTGCTAATTCTGAAGCCAAGGAGTAGTAAGTCAAGGAGTCAATATGTTTGTATGTAATTTTTTTTTCTATGGGAAATGTATTCTTTGCAGTGACCTCAAGACTATGAGAGAAGTCGTCTATAGCTTGTGTACCATTCTGTTTTGACCAGTGTAATCTGTTTTGTAGACATTTGTAACACTCCGCTCCAAAAGAACCACTATCATAAATCTGTCTAAGGTTTCCAGCTGTTGAAAAATTAAACTAACCCGATGACATCACTAATGAACTCTTCAGATCGAGTGACTAAAAGCTGAAATAAGCCCAAAATGTTTGCCACAAAGCAAAAGTCTCTTCTCTCCTAATGTCTTTACAAGATCAATCTCCTCATACCACGTACCCTCACCATCTTAAACCCTCTAAGGACCCAAACATTTTTCATTCTTTGGCTTTATTTTTTTCCTCCCATTAATCTGAGAGCCATAATGTTTTTTTCCTCGACATAAAAGATCTTGTTTTTTTTGTGGAAAACTGGGAAAAAAATAAAAATTTCCAGGCAGGATGAAGTGGTGAAAAAAATGCAATTTGGCCATTGTTTTTTTTGTTTTGCAATTGCAATTTTTTATTTTATATGGTAATATGAAAACTAAAAATAAATCACCTTTTTTAATAAGTAAAATCTAATTTAAAGGATGAGATTTACAGAATATGCATTTCTTTGGGAAGTTTACATACTGTTTTGTCACTGACACATTTTGTTTTTGCCTTTGTATAATCTAAACAAATTTAAAGGGATTCTACGAGACTACAACTTGTGCTCATAGGCTTTGTCTAGTATTGTAGTTCAGACATAGTGGTGAGAGGGAAAGGGCAAGAGCTGAAATGCAAAGATACAACTTATTTAAAAAAATGCAACTTTTTTTTCCAATCATATGTAATCCCTTTATTATAACATTTTTGCTCTTAATTCTTATAATTTGTGCAGTGACTTACAAAAATTCTAATCAAATACTCTTGGAGAAAATTGATTATTCTTTATTATATAAAGGCTTTATCAAACATTGCAAATTATCTTTTTATTACTATTTTAGGATGAAGAGAACATTCTGTTACGGTTTATGAGAATGAAAAACTAACTTAGTATGGAGATAAACATGACTGGCTCAATGGCATATTAAATAATTAACAGAAGCGATTAAGAAGAAGTATGCAACAAAGAAGATTAAGAAGAAGTATGCAATAAAATGAATCCAAACACACACACTATAATATATATTACATACACACACACACACACACATATATACATACAGTTGTGCTGAAAAGTTTACATACCCCGGCGGATTTTTTGTTTTGGCCCGTTTCACACATCCGGCATTTCGCCGGATTGCCGAATCCGGCACACTCCAGTACAGTGTAATACTGTACAATGGCATCACAGCAAACTCCGGTCACATGCTACAGTCACATCACTGCATGTGACCGGAGTTT